>NW_019942762.1:70266-228173 GCF_002910315.2 Salvelinus sp. IW2-2015 | reverse complement strand
GATGAGGGGAACGGTGGTGTAACAGAGGTGTGATCTCTCTTACTCTGCTGACTGGGCTGCTTGCCCATCACATTTCTAACAGGGGGCGAGTTAAATGGTTAAACTCACCGTTTTGCGTGAATAGATCTTCATCGTCCCCATCTGTGGGACATTCAGAACAGAGGAAGAGGGAAAAGCCCAGTCAGCATCAATATAAAGTAGCTTGTATTACATTTAAAGATTAGCAGTAGTTATATTGCTGTGCTTCATTTGAGGGTTCACTCATAGAACATTATCGGATCATCACGGTACTCCTAAACATAATCATCACTTTTGTAACATTTAAAAAAAATGTTTTCATATACTCCTGATTTCATGCTACTTGTGATTTTGTCCCCTTTGGTTTCCAGATGAAGATGTATTCCATACCTGCTACGTCTGCTGATCCTTCACTCTCCTCTGAGGAAGCTGTGTGGGAATACAGATGGGGAGGATGGGACCAGATTAACTCACAGCAACATCTTACTGTGAATCACGAAGGTCATTCGTTACATCTCTGCACTGTACTGGAGCAGAGCTACTCTCCTATGAACTACTACTGTGGGATATACAGAATGATTGAGCTGCCATCCATTCAATGGTATACTCACTCATGAACTCCATACGTCTGTGGCTAGGGCATTTAGCTCATGGTAAAGGTAGCCATCTTAATATTACCAGTTTCAGAGTTTTGTTTGAATAACTAACTATACCTTTAGATATATAGTAAAACACTACTGTAGCATACACAGGTTCATGTCTTCTTTATGTTGAACTGTGGTTTATATAATGTGTATGTATTCTTTCCTCAAAATATACTTAAATGTTTTTGTTTCACCTTTATTTAACCAGGTAGGCTAGTTGAGAACAAGTTTTAATTTACAACTGTGACCTGGCCAAGATAAAGCAAAGCAGTGTGACACAAACAACAACACAGAGTTACATATGGAAAAAACAAGCGTACAGTCAATAACACAATAGAAAAAAAGAAAGTCTATATACAGTGTGTGCAAATGGCATGAGGAGGTAAGGCAATAAATAGGCTATAGTAGCGAAGTAATTACAATTTAGCAAATTAACACTGGAGTGATAGATGTGCAGATAGAAATACTGGTGTGAAAAAGAGCAGAAAAGTAAATAAAAACAATATGGGGATGAGGTATGTAGATTGGGTGGGCTATTTACAGATAGGCTATGTACAGCTGCAGCGATCGGTTAGCTGCTCAGATAGCTGATGTTTAAAGTTAGTGAGGGAAATATAAGTCTCCAGCTTCAGTGATTTTTGCAATTCGTTCCAGTCATTGGCAGCAGAGAACTGGAAGGAAAGGCGGCCAAAGAGGTGTTGGCTTTGGGGATGACCGGTGAGATATACCTGCTGGAGCGCGTGCTACGGGTGGGTGTTGTTATCGTGACCAGTGAGTTGAGATAAGGCAGAGATTTACAAAGCATAGACTTATAGATGACCTGGAGCCAGTGGGTCTGGCGACGAATATGTAGCGAGGGCCAGCCGACTAGAGCATACAGGTCGCAGTGGTGGTTGGTATATGGGGCTTTGGTGACAAAATGGATGGCACTGTGATAGACTGCATCCATTTTGTTGAGTAGAGTGTTGGAGGCTATTTTGTAAATGGCATCGCCGAAGTCGAGGATCTGTAGAATAGTCAGTTTTACGAGGGTATATTTGGCGGCGTGAGTGAAGGAGGTTTTGTTGCGAAATAGGAAGCCGATTGTAGATTTTATTTTGCATTGGAGACGTTTAATATGAGTCTGGAAGGAGAGTTTACAGTCTAGCCAGACACCTAGGTATTTGTAGTTGTCCACATATTCTAAGTCAGAACCACCCAGTAGTGATGCTGGGCGGGCGGGCGGGCGGGCGGGTGCGGGCAGCGAACGGTTGAAAAGCATGCATTTAGTTTTACTAGCGTTTAAGAGCAGTTGGAGGTCATGGAAGGAGTGTTGTATGGCATTGAAGCTCGTCTGGAGGTTTGTTAACACAGTGTCCAAAGAAGGGCCAGATGTATACAGAATGGTGCATACAGGTGGATCAGGGAATCACCCGCAGCAAGAGCGACATCGTTGATATATACACAGAAAAGAGTCTGCCCGAGAATTGAACCCTGTCGTACCCCCATAGAGACTGCCAGAGGTCCGGACCACAGGCCCTCCGATTTGACACACTGAACTCTGTCTGAGAAGTAGTTGGTAAACCAGGCGAGGCAGTAATTTGAGAAACCAAGGCTGATGTGTCTGCCGATAAGAATGCGGTGATTGACAAAGTCGAAAGCCTTGGCCAGGTCGATGAAGACGGCTCTACAGTACTGTCTTTTATCGATGGCGGTTATGATGTCGTTTAGTACCTTGAGCGTGGCTGAGGTGCACCCGTGACCAGCTCGGAAACCGGATTGCACAGCAGAGAAGGTACGGTGGGATTCGAAAGGGTCAGTGATCTGTTTACTAACTTGGCTATCGAAGACTCTAGAAAGGCAGGGCAGGATGGATATAGGTCTATAACAGTTTGGGTCTAGAGTGTCACCCCCATTGAAGAGGGGGATGACGCTTTCCAATCATTAGGTATCGCGGATGATAGGAAAGAGAGGTTGAACAGACTGGTAATAGGGGTTGCAACAATGGCGGCGGATAATTTTCGAAAGAGAGGGTCCAGATTGTCTAGCCCAGCTGATTTGTAGGGGTCCAGGTTTTGCAGCTCTTTCAGAACATCTGCTATCTGGATTTGGGTGAAGGAGAAGCTGGGGAGTCTTGGGCAAGTAGCTGCGGGCGGTGTGGAGCTGTTGGCCGGGGTTGGGGTAGCCAGGAGGAAAGCATGGCTAGCCGTAGAGAAATGCTTATTGAAATTCTCGATTATCGTGGATTTCTCGGTGGTGACAGTATTACCTAGCCTCAGTGCAGTGGGCAGCTGGGAGGAGGTGCTCTTATTCTCCATGGACTTTACAGTGTCCCAAAACTTTTTGGAGTTAGAGCTACAGGATGCAAATTTCTGTTTAAAAAAGTTAGCCTTTGCTTGCCTGACTGAATGCGTGTTTTGATTACTGACTTCCCTGAAAAGTTGCAGGTCGATTAGAAAGGCCTGCTCGCAGAAGTGTTTTAGGGAGCGTTTGACAGTGATCAGGGGTGGTCGTTTGACCGCGGACACATGAGGCAATGAGGCAGTGATCGCTGAGATCCTGATTGAAAACAGCAGAGGTGTATTTGGAGGGCAAGTTGGTCAGGATAATATCTATGAGGGTGCCCGTGTTTACAGATTTAGGGTTGTACCTGGTGGGTTCCTTGATAATTTGTGTGAGATTGAGGGCATCTAGCTTAGATTGTAGGACTGCCGGGTTGTTAAGCATATCCCAGTTTACGTCTCCTAACAGAACGAACTCTGAAGATAAATGGGGGGCAATCAATTCACATATGGAGTCCAGAGCACAGCTGGGAGCTGAGGGGGGTCTATAACAGGTGGCAACAGTGAGCGACTTATTTCTGGAGAGATTCATTTTTTTAATTAGAAGCTCGAACTGTTTGGGCATAGACCTGGAAAGTATGACAGAACTTTGCAGGCTATCTTAAGTATCAGCCTAGGTTCTTCTAATGAGTTTTCCACTTAATATTCTGCTATCTCTGGAAGCTATAGGACTCAGAGAGAGACGGTGTATATTTCTCGTGTGGAACACATACAGGCATAAAAACAATAAAAAGGTGATCTGTGTGATTAGATCTTTATCAGTGTCTCAGTGTCTGCTGCCAGAGCATTGTGGGAAGGTGAGAACATGCGATACGTACCAGCAGCTCCTCGCAGAGTCACAATCAGACACAGAAACAGCAATCGCAACATCTTCCAATGCTGGAGGGGAGAGAAGAGAAGAAACCAAGTTATAAGTACTGGTCATTAATATTCTGCTATTGATGTGTGTGAAAAACGAAACTTCCCGTTTGAAAAAGCGAAAGTGAGATGGCGTGAAAGAGTCATCTATAGTCTGTTGTTGAGGCTGTCTGTTGTTTACTCAATCATTTAGGTTTACCTCAGAACCACAGGTAGTCAATGGAAAATTACAGGTATCGGGAACACTATCTTCTGCAATAACGACACGGACTACCATGATGACACAACTCCATACAGGTGGCACAAGCACTGCACTGATGTTAAAGGACGATGTATATCTTGTCTCAGGGGTAGGGGTGGATGTAAACTGTGTTTCCCAGTGCTCAGCAGAAAGTAACCCTGTCCCTCTCTGAACACTCAGTCACAGCCAGCTGGCATGAATTGCCTTTTCAACACTTTCCCCTCCCGTCTGGGTAACGGTGTGGGACTGTGTGTGACTCGGTGTACTTTTACATTTTGTATTGTGTGATTGTGTGTACTGTGTGTGTGTAACGGTTTGAATGGTGCGTAAGGCCACAGTGCTTTATTCTAACCAGCCATTATTAATCATTAGGATGTATGTCGTGTTAGCCATTAAACTCTGTCACCCTCTGTTTAGACACTAAAAAGTTATTTGTAACTAAACAAATATTTAAGTTTCTGTCAGCTCCACTTTGGAAGATGGCCCAACAGTCACATTCGTTTTGTCTGGCTGCAAGTGTGAGTTTTTTTTCCTGCCGCCTTCTTGAGAAACCTCACACTACTTCCTGGTGGCAGCGGGCCCTGAACAGAGTCTGTTCTCTTCCTCTATTCGCTCATCTCTCCAACACACAGATGTGGAACACAGCTGTTCCTAGCTAAACAAAGCCTCGGCAACCAGCTGGCCAGCCGCAGTACAATTGGCTGTATTTTTWAAACGGGCCCAGGCTTGGGAATGACCTCTTCCCTAGTCAATGTCCGACTGGYCGGATGACMCCTRGMTGRTCAAAWATAACACYGCTCCCTGGCACGGGCCCAGAAGCCTRTGCTCTACCAGGGAACCAGGGTTAGAGTGGTGGGAGAATTCCCCCTTAGAMAACTGGAGCAAATYCTGCTGCWACTGCCCTCCCRCTCATTGTCAGCGATGCCCATTGTGTACAGGGACCCTYCTTCCTTTAGCTAATGACTACACTACTATGTGAGGGCTCTGGGAAGTGAACGGAGGTGAACTGCATTGTTGGGCCATTTGACAGGCTGTACACCAGGGCTTTGAGAGGCTGCCTGGGGAGTTTCCACCAACCTCCTACCCCCTATCCTCACTGCCCTCTACCCCCAATAATATGTTACGGAAGTCCAGTTGAACTTCCAGTTGGGACAGTGTTGCCGTACATTTGTTTACCATGGCAGTGCGAAGACATCAAGAGTCAAATCAACAGGTACAAATGAGATTATGGCTCATAGACTCCCGAACCATAATGGTGAGGGGAAGTCAGTAAAAAGAAAGAGGGAGAGGTGGACTATAGTGTTGGTGGGGGAGGGAGTGGAGAGTAACTGAGTCTCCTCCATCTCAGTTCACTAGTTCAGCAGGGGATTTGATGCTTGAGAAAGNATCCTCACTGCCCTCTACACCATTAATATGTTACGGAAGTCCAGTTGAACTTCCAGTTGAGACAGTGTTGCCGTACATTTGTTTACCATGGCATTGTGAAGACATGAAGTCAAGGCAACAGGTATAAATGAGATTACGACCCATAGACTCCCGAACCATAATGGTGAGGGGAAGTCAGTAAAAAGAAAGAGGGAGAGGTGGACTATAGTGTTGGTGGGGGAGGGAGTGGAGAGTAACTGAGTCTCCTCCATCTCAGTTCACTAGTTCAGCAGGGGATTTGATGCTTGAGAAAGACCTGAGGATCGGGAGTCTATGGGCTATAATCTCATTTGWACGTGTTGCCTTGGCTCCAGATGTCTTCACACTGCCATGGTAAACAAATCACCATCCTGGAGGGTCGCAGAGGGAGACGGGGAGAGATGCGTGYACAGGGCTTCTAAATTACCAGGCTTGAACAAGCGGGTCATGGAGGGAGACATATGTTAGTTTAAGGTGTTAATCAGATGAGAGGAGGGAGACTGATTTCAGAGGGAGACCAGTGTGCTGCAGTGTACTGTGTTCTGCTCAGGCCTCACAGAGAGCTGCAGTAAATCTCTCAACAACCTAAGCAGCAGCCCCAAATAAAATCCCCCTCTGTATCCAATTTAGTTTTGTCAGAGATGCTTTGGGTGAAATAATAAGCTGATCCAATTTGGAAACATTTATCAACACAGTCTATTGCCTCAGAATCAAAACGCCTCCTGCGAGATGGTTTTATTTCTCTAAATTGGYTAATATATTCTTGTATATTTGAATGGCGATTGAATTTGCATTGGTATCAATGCAGGATTTTACTAGGCCCGAATTTGCACCCTATCATAAGCGGTGGCCTCCCAATGAAGGAGAGAGAAGAGGCCTGCCCAGAAGCCACAGAGCTACAAAGATCCTAGACTATCAGAAATGTATGCATCCTAAATCAAGAGTGCAGCACTAAGCGGAAGCTTCTTCTGCAACCTACACTTAGTGTACAGAACATTAGGAACACCTTCCTGATATTGACTTGCCCTCAGAACTGTCTCAATTCGTCAGGGCATGGATTCTAGAAGGAGTCGAAAGCATTCCACAGGGATGCTGGCCCATGTGGACTCCAATGCTTCCCTTTGGGTAGTGGACCCTTCTTGATACACACAGGAAACTGTTGAGCATGAAAAACCCAGTAGCACTGCAGTTCTTGACACACAAACCGGTGCGCCTGGCACCTACTACCATACCCGTTCAAAAACACTTCAATCTTAAATCTTGCCCATTCACCCTATGAATGCCACACATACACAATCCATGTTTCAATTGTCTCAAAGCTTAAAAATCCTTATGTAACCTGTCTCCTCCCCTTCATTTATACGGATTGATGTGGATTTAACAAGGTACATCAATAAGGGATCATAGCTTTCACCTGGATTAATCTGGTCAGTCTGTCATAGAAAGGTGTTTTGTAACACCTTTCGTGTAAGGGAAACATTTGTTTCCCTTACACGCACGTTGAGCAGAGCAGCATACCTCACTGGCTAAGCCCGTCCCAGAGAACATCTTGATCTTGTTAACAGGGTTTAAATCTGAATGATAACACTCCCCACCAACATCACTACCACATAATCCAACAAACACACAAATAAAAAGAATGCACACAGACATATACATACATTATTCCCATACAGGCAGCTAGATGAATAAATGCCACTATTTCTGTCTCTCACGAACACACACTGCTGTCATGACTGACGTGAGTGAAAAAAAACACTGATGTGGCAAGATAGCTGAGAAATTAGGGGAGAGAGAGACAGAGAAGCTAGATTAAACTTTTATCATACAGCACAGTAAGAACAAACAGACATAAATATAAAAAGAGAGCAAAAGAATAACAGATAGAACAAACCAAGTGAGCAAGAGAGGGGGAAAGGGAGAAGGAGAGAAAGAGTGAATGCTACCTGATGATTTGTTATTCAATGCCATTCAATTGCAAAATGTGGTAGCTCTGCTTTCTATTGTTCAGTGAAGGGAGAAAATATTCATATTGAAATGTTTACTCAACTGTCCCCTACACAGAAAACGTTTATCTAGGTGAGTTGAATGCAAATAGATTCTTTCTAGAACCCATAAACAACAAATGTCCCTTACACTATGGCAACAGGCCACAAATAGCAATTATGGAGCAGGTAAATACGRACATAAACACAAACAGTACAGTCAGAGCACATTACCTGCTATTGAGAGCATGCACACAGGTTGCCATGAAGCAATTCAGCATCAGGCAACATAAAAGTGTGGCATTGGGCTGGCTGCGTGTGTGAACCAAATGAAGAAATTAAACCCACAGTAGCAAAGTACACAGAGAGGATGTGACCATCCCTTTGCAGACATGCTATCATCATCATCATCATCACAGAACCAAATGGAACATTTTTAAGAAGGCTCCAGATTCTGCTGTCTGTCTGCCTGAGTGCATGTCTGAGCATCTGTCTGTCTGTCTGTCTGACCAACAAAAGGAACTACAGACAACAGAGACAGTCACAAGACTAAGGAAGTGATTCTGACATGATGATGAGCACTGTGCTGACTGCCACTACCACCATTACTGAAGTACAGCACAATGTACATGTGATGTGGTTGGCCTATGGCACGCTGACTTGCGTAGCAGTGTTATACAGGATTATACTGTGTCTCTTTCAGGGAAACTTTAATGCTATTCAATTAGACAAAACATCTTTAACAGCCATCTGATGGAGAGATGCTGCTGCTGTTTTTTGTTTTGTTAATGCAACAGCAGACCAGTGTTTTCCCTACACCTGTAAAGCTGTGGCAGGCTCCTCAGCCTAGCTCTGTTCCCTAAGAAGTCTTCAAGTGATTTCAATTGAAACTATTAGAAGACTTGTATATTGATTTATGGGCCTTTGCATCCTGCCTGAAAAATAATCTAGTGTAAACACTGCCCTAGACAGTGAGCTTGAAATCCTTCAGTGAGCTTGAAACCTGAGGTTTCAAGCACACTGAAGGATTTCAGTATTCCATGTTCATCTAAGCCTCTCCATAATCTAGACCTTCACAGCTGGGTGTCACATGCCTCTCAGAAATACACTTGATTAAAACAATTGTTCAAAATCCTCTGCCTTGGCTGCTATGTGTACAGACTCTCCCACCAAGTTTAAACCATTTGATGTCAATGTGGGCTTCCACCACTCTTTGGGGGGAAACTTGAGTTAGTATAGTAGAACTAAAGGTCTCTAAAAACAGAATTGTTTGATCTGAGAAAAAAATTAGGTCAGGCATACACACAGGCACACCATACACACGTGTGTACAAGACAGGAAGTGAGAAAATGACTGCCTTGTCTGTGTTTCATGCTAAGTCATAAAGCCTGACTGTGTGATCGCTCCTTATCTGTCTGATGCAACAGCCCTTATCAACACAACTGGTTAAAGTCAAAAGTTCAGACCATAAACCTGCTTCCTTATGGGACTAGTCTTTACATTTGAATTGCAAATGTAGCTTACTGTAACTATTTGGAGTGCATCATATAAAGGGCAGTGAGGTAGCTAGCAGCCTATAGGTCCAATGTTAATGACTGCTAATAAACAAACATCACAAAACACTAGTATCACTTCAACTTTGTGGTTGAGAATAAATATGCAAAAATGTTATAACTGCTTCAGAGTTTCAATCCAGACACTTTTTGAATTAGAAAACTTTCTGTGATTCATTATCATTACACAGTTAGGACAGCTTACAAACAACGCTTAGGTTTAGTAGCCTGCCTGGTGGTTGGAAAAAATATTCCCAATCTTAGTCATTAGTTGGCTGATAAGATAGTTATAAAGGCAAACTCGTTCTGCTTGGCAGCTCTGCAGAAGACAAGACAGTACACTGCAGTGCACATGCAGAGTGAATGGTTTCTGTTCCAACTGAGAGCAATATTGCCAAGACAACAAAACACATACCAATAAGACTATTTAGCCTAGGTAGAAATCCATAATACCCTTTCCTCCAACTTTCGCCAATGTTTTTGATCTCATATGAAAATGATCATAAAAGATGCAAAAAGATGTTCACCTTGTTCAGGTAGCCAACACATTACAGAATCTGTGCAAAAGTTTCCTGGACGCCTATGTAGGCAAGACTGAGGCTACTGTAGACTAATTGATCATGTTTGTATTAATATATCAGCCCCAGACAACCAACAACAGAACATGAGCTGACATTTACTCAACTTGTGTCGAGGCATTGCAAGACCATTTAAACTAAATATTCCAATAACACCAAAATATTTTAAATAAAGCATTTTGATATAGTAAACTTCCATACTCTCTTCTAAAATGTCATAGTCTATAAATTATAGGGTTGTCTTAATATTATAGATTTGGGTCTGTCTGCCGCCCACTCAAAAGGTACTCACCTACACTGACTTTCTGCACCGTGCGACTGGCTGAGTTTCACAATAGGCTATTATGAGACTAAAATGAACCTGCAAGATGTTCACGTGATGCTGCAAGGGCCAAGTTCAGAGGAACTTGTTAGAAACAAAAAGGGAATTCACTAGCGATTTGTCACATCACTTAGTAGAAAGAAATACCCCAAATACGTCATTGACATGTTTGCGCAGATGTTTTACAGGGAAGATATGAAAAAAATCCCTTGTGTTACAGTACGCCTAGGCCTATACAATACACAAACACATATGCGGCGCAGCAGTTGTCTGAAAGTTGGAATTTTCCTTTGCAATGTTCTGAATTGAAAGCGCTATCATTTGGTTGGAACATTGAAGTCAATTTGACAGCCCTTCATTGACAGAGAGAGGTATTACAGTGTGACACGTGGTCATGTTGTTCCCTCCATGAGCTCACTCTCATCTGTAAATCTGAACTAATTAGGGCCAGCTTTCAACACCTTACCGGTGTTCGAGAGCATCAAATACGTGATACATTGTGGGCAAAGTGTCACTGTCTGACTGATCTATAAATAATAATGAATAGTTATTTATAATGCAAGGTGATTTGTAGATCAGTTACCAACTGCAATTCAGTCCATGGCTGTGTTTAGACAGGCAGATTTTTTTCCTTCTCACTAATTGTTATTTTGAAAGTGAAAAGATCTGATGTGATTGGTCAAAATACCTATTAGTGAAAGAACTATCAGAATTGGGCTACCTGTGCAAATGCTTCAATTATCATTAATGATGCGCATGTGTGTGAATTTGGGGTTAGCAGCGTATTTCTTCAGCAAATACGACCATTTAAATACAGTTGTTTTTCTGTTAATTTGATCCAACTAAACAACTGTTTTTGTTCAGAACAGTTACGTTTATGTTGCTGTTCCAGGTGTAAGTACTGCACCTCTCTTATGGTTTAGCAAGCCTTGGCCTGTTGTATATTTCCATACAATGTGTATGTGACTTCTGTGTGCAAGGTTATTGGAAAACTCTTGAAATAATAGATTGATGGAGCCCTTCAGGGTATTTCTGTGTTCCCTCGTGGGCCGGCCCTGGACATGTGACACAGGCGGTCGCCAACGGCCCAGGCTGAGTTGTTTTTTTAAAGAACTCAGTCGGGGTCTCAACTTACTGTTGAGCGTTAGAGTAGTAGAATACACAAGGTGCAATTTCGAAACTTGGTTGGGCATCAGTAGTTTCCTATTGTTTGGAGTCACTGAATTAGCCCATTTCAGGTATAATTTTTTTTATATATAAATTTGTAAATTCGTTTACCCAGCTATCTAAACTTGTAATAATAATGGCTGAATTACTGACTGGGCATGTCAAGAGGGCATGAGGTATGGACCCCCAAAAGGCTACGCCTGGTTCAGTCATGCTGCCTTTACCTGTTAGGTGTGCCATTCCATGTCATTCCCATCATTGTGACTCAAGTGAAATATCACCCTGTTTGATCATGCAAGACAAAAGTCGTAGGTCTTGGCCCAAGCCTTGGATTGACATGCAGGCCAATTACTGTATGCCAATACTGAGTTGTAAACCTTCTCTTAATAAGTTATATCATAGCTACTTGAGCTGTTTTTGTTAGATGGAGCCCCTATGCTACAAGACTAACAATCAATTATTTAACTAGGTTAAGAACAAATTATTATATCAATATACCTTATTTAAAGGTATCACTTGACTGGACTTAAAATGGGACTGCACAGAATCGGGAAAGGGCAGGTATGTGTGTCGTGAATCATCACTCAGGGTAAACTAACATGAAATATCTCATGTAATTCACACATGCAACATACTGTTATGTTGCCTCTCCCTTAAACCACTCAATACTCAACAGAGTTACTATTTGTATAGTTTTGTGTTCTTAGTGAGGTGGGGCTACCTGTGTCTCAGTTCTTGAGATAATGAAGACATTGACCTCCCTGGATATCGTGCCAGCCTGCCCTGGCTAGTGGATATCCCTTAGCATAGTGCCATTTAATGTCATGGTAATGCTGGGGGCACCCACATAGACTCCTAATTAGGCCCTTCTCGCCCATTTGTTAATCAGGTGGTCATGGGTTCTCCAATGGAAGCTTGCAGCCATCTGACAAGCAAAGCTAGATTAGTGCATTGTCTGGCAGCTTATAATGGCTTTGACATGCAGAATGTAAAGTGTTGAAGCTACAGTTTAGACAGTCACCTCTCTTCCCTCTCTATCTTATTCACGTTGGTGTTGATTAAAACTAAGCTATTTAGGATTGTTGGCACCGCAGTAACTGAGGTTTGGGCTTACATTTAACATACTTGTTAACAGAGCACCTTTGTCCGTAGGCTATGCTTTAGGGGATGTCCATATTAAAACCATGCTTTTCTGTAGTGGTTATCCCTCTTTAAGCATTATAACCCCCTTGTTGACTGTCAATCATTAACTAGTCTTGCTCCGGACCTGTGTTCTTACAAAGAAAGTATTGCAGAATTGTATTTAATTGCTCATGCAAAAAATACTAAAGCCGTTTCTTCATAGCCCCACCGCCTAAATTATACAAGACAGTGCTGAAAGTGGATAGTTTTAATGTAGTTAGCCTTACAGCTGACATCTCTTTATCAAGGCTCTTGCTATATTCTAAGTTTATACTGGAAAGCATCACTCACCTCAAGTCGTGTTGACACTTCTAGCTGTGCTGAGTTGATTCTAGACCACTGCTATGTTTTGTTCCACTGTTGTTGTGATCCCTGGCAACATGGGAGCTTCCTGAGAATGTGCGCACAGGTGCACATCAGACAGAGGTCAGGAACTAGGAACTGTGCTCTGAATTCTCTCATTGGCTGCTGAGCCAGGTGCAATCTGACACCTGCCCTGATAGTGTTATCTGTTTTCCAGTACTTGCACACTGCTCAGTGCTCTTAGCTTGGCGTGAAACATATACAGTAGGTTTTACTTACAGGTGATCAGTGTGAGCTGTGACAGTAATAATTTTTCTGCAAATGCAATGATCCAACATTTAGTTTCACAATTTTTTTTATTTGCTGTCCTCGACTAGTGCTTGTACAATTTATAGCTTTTTCATACTGAAGAAATCTCATTAGCCCCATTTTAGTTTTAACATGGGAATGTCCTATATCCTGATCCTCCACATAGGCGCTGGAGAGTGTTCAGCTCCAAATCCCTGTAGGGGATTTGCTCTCAGAAGTCTGTAGGTGTCGCAACAGGTTACACATGCTCTAAACAGGACATTGACAACTTCACTTACGACCTTGCTGACCTGAAGCCAGTTTCTAACTTGGAGTCTGACTTTGTTTTCCCTCCCCTGACTAACGTTAACATGAACCATCTAGCCATGTGTGAAAAACAAGGTACTGTATGTACTACAACTAGAGATGAGCTCATGGCTCTATAGGTCATTTTACTTTTCAACCTTTTTAAGAAAATACAAAAAAAAAAAGTGGTTTCTTCAGGCAACATAACCACTGACTACTTTGTTTTTGTATCTGCAGATCCCTGTGAGGAGATGCACTGTGGACCTCACAAGCTGTGTGTAAAGAAGCACGGAAAGCCTGTCTTCGCTTCAGAGTCTAACATCTGCTCTGTATAGGGGGATTCTTACAGCTGCACCTTTGTCAGTAGTAACACTTTGCCGTGATTGTGGCTAGTACGTGTCCATACCGTCTCGTTGCTTTTGCAGATCAATAGTCAGAAGAGGAACCTGCCCCTAGCCCTGGCTCTCTGCCTTTATACCCTAGCAGCTCCAGCGTTGTCTTGGAAACAGACTTTGGCCTGATGCTGCGGTATGACTGGCATCACAACCTTGAATTGGAAGTGGCACCGGAGCTGTCTGGTTCACTGTGTGTTCTCTGTGGAAACTACAACCACAATGCAACTAATGACTTTGCCACCCCTGATGGAACTGTAGCGGCCGTGGACTCTGCGCTTCGCTGGAAAGTGGACTGCGGCACTTCATGTCCTGTGTGCAGTACAGGCCAAGTGAACTCTAAACCTGCACTGGGTTCGGTTTCAGGCTGCTGCAGAGCCACGGCCATGTTGATCCTGACCCAGACGTCCGCAGCTGCAAGGCTGACCAATGTGCTGCTGATGGAGCTCCTTCTGCTGTCTGTAGGTCGATGCAGGCCTACTTGACATATGTCAGAGGCTGGGGCTCAGTCTTTCAAGACCGGCTACCTCCCAGTGCAAGGACGGCTATCTGCTCAGTGGCAGCCATTGTGTCCCAGACAGCAGGTGTGGCTGCAGCCATCAAGGTCTCTACTACCTCCCCAAGGAGATGTTCTGGATGGACCGCCAGTGTCGGAAGCAGTGCACCTGCACCAGTGTCAGGAGGACAAGATGCGCAAGATTCTGGCTGGGCTACCATAAGGAAGAGCTTAGGGTGTTTACAGCTCAAGGGGATCGGCATTACACCATTTTTGACGGGAACAGGTGTGACTTCCAAGGCACCTGTGCGTACCAGCTGGTGAGGCACTTCCCTAGCTCGGGAGACCTCCCTGGTTTCAGTGTGGTGATGCAGAACGAGAGGAGGACAACACCAACACTTCTTATTCCAGAAGGGTCAATATTTTGGTCCATGGTTACTCTATTGAGATCTCTCATTACTGGGATGAAGTAATTGTGGTGAGTTGGCCAGCTTTGGATACATATTGAATAGAGTTCCCTGTCTGCACTATTGTCTAAACTATCAGTGTCAGAAGATTTGTAATATCATCTGGTCTTGCACATGCCCTTTTGACTACTTCTCAATCTTGTTTCAGGTGAATGGGATTATTTTGAGCCTTCCCTCAGTGTTGAGCCAAGGTAAAGTGAAGAGCTACATGACTGGGCTCTCCACGTGTATTGAGACTGACTTCGGTGTCCTGGTCACATACAACTGGAACCTCCTGACTGTCCAAGTGCCCATGGTCTTCTCTGGCTCACTCTGTGGCCTGTGTGGGAACTTCAATGCGGACCCAGAGGACTATCTAACAGACGACAGGGACATCTATGGCTGTGAGGCGCTGGAAAACTAGAAGCGTTGTTGAATGTGTGGATGTGACGACTGTGATCAAACCCCAGTGCCCCATCAGGAGCAGGCTCTCTATTTAGGCAGAGACTACTGAGGGAGAGTTCCAGAACTGCCACGGGATGGTCAACCCCAAACGCTGCCTATAACTGTCTACGACCTCTGCTACAACAATGACAAGCAGACTGCCCTGTGTCAGATTCTCTCAACTTACACCGCTGCTTGCCAGGAGAAAGGGGCAAACATAGATGAATGGAGGGCTTCAGATTTATTGTGGTAAGTAGTTTGAGTTGATAAATCTTTTTGCTCTGTATTGATGACTATTTCAACTAATCAGTTGATGTGAACCTCTGCATGATCTATACATGGACATGTTTTGCTAAATTTCCCTTCCTATGTCCTGTACAGGTCTGTACTGTCCAGCCAACATTGAATACAACCTGTACTCCATCCCTGTGCCCAACAATTGTGTGGCGCCTCGTGTAAACCTGGGTTCTTCCATAGTGGTGGGAAGTGTGTCCCCAACACTGAGTGCGGCTGCCTCTGACGTTTTGTGCCACAAGATCAAGGCGGTGTTTTACCCCCATGATCACTGCCAGGTTGCTGCACCAGTCGGTCACGGCTAGCTACCATGCACTGACACCACCTGTTCCAGTGGAACAGAGTGTAGGATCCAAAATGGCCCCCGTGACTGCTATCCAGCGCCAGTTTCAGGGAAG
The DNA here is from genome assembly GCF_002910315.2 of Salvelinus sp. IW2-2015. Lineage (NCBI taxonomy): Eukaryota > Metazoa > Chordata > Actinopteri > Salmoniformes > Salmonidae > Salvelinus > Salvelinus sp. IW2-2015. The sequence continues at coordinate 212,533 of NW_019942762.1, read as the reverse complement.
TGCAAAGTGGTGGGAGGCAGGCACTTGCGGACCTATGATGGGCATAGCTTTGATCTCCATATGGGCATATCAAGAAGCCCCTATTTCCTAAACCAGACATATGCCAAGAATGGAGCAGATACATTTTCATATATCCAGCAAGGTCGGCTACACCTGAGGTACAAGGGACTGAATGACAGTGGAGCTGCAGCAGAGGGGGATAGTTGAGGTGTGTTTTACAGTAGCGGCCTTTATCCTAATGATAGTATTTGTCTTGAGCTATAATAAAACAGTTTAAACGTTGATGTGATGTTTCAGATCTGACCTTTGTCTCAAGGTGAAAAGGGTTTCCTGGAACCTTCCGGTCCACCAGGAGAGTTTCAGTGCTGTGCTTTCTGGTCTGACAACACAGTTGGAATTGGACAATGGGGCAGTGATCACATACGGTGGTCCTGACTTCATACAGCTGTTATCTCCTCCTGCCGACACTGGCAAGGCATGTGGTTGGTGTTTAAACTTCAACAGCGCTGCTACAGATGACACTCAGATGGTCAGTGACATTTTCCTGTCTGGGGTCATCTGCCCAGAGAGTAACTGGACCTTGGTGGCTGAGTTCAAGTTGGAGCATTTCTGTGGAGTCCTCTCAGCTCCTGCTGGCCTATTCAAAGACTGCCACGCCACGGTAGACCCACAACCTTTCTTGGACAACTGTGTAAAGGCCCCTGTGTGTGTCTTGAAGGGATATGGCAAAGTACTGCGGCAGCCTGAAGGCTTATACGTTTGTATTTTAAGAAGCCGCAGCCAAGGTCCAGACATGGAGGGGAGACAAATGCTGTAAGTGGATGATGCAAGATCCTTTCTGGCTTAAAACTGAATTCAACATGTATTATGTTTACAAAGACTAAATGTCTTTCCCCTCCATACAGCCATCTCATGCCCAGTGAACTCTCACTGCAAGGTGTGTACCAATGCCTGCCCTGAAACCTGTGCCAATACTTCTGGTTTGGTCACCAGTCCTTCGACTTGTGTGGACGGGTGCCAGTGTGAGGCTGGGTAATGTGCTCAGTCATGATCACTGCGTCAAGCCTGAGCAGTGTGGCTGATTCCAGACTGGATGCTACTATGAGGTGTGTGTGTGTGGAACTGGCAGTAGCAAAGGTTTAATGGTTCAGTCAGACTGGCCTTTGTATTGTACTCCCAAATTACTCTATATGTAGCTGGTTTGCCTCCAATCCCAAACTATACTGAACAAAAATATAAACGTAACATACAAGAATTTCAAAGATTTTACTGAGTTACAGTTCAATTGAAATAAAATTAAATAGGCCCTAATCTATGAATTTCACATGACTGGGAATACAGATATGCATCGGTTGGTCAAAGATACCTTAACATTTTTATATGGCCCTCAGGATCTCATCATGGTTTTTCTGTGCATTCAAATCGACAATCAATAAAATGAAATTGTATTTGTTGTCCGTAGCTTATGCCTTAGCTTATACCATAACCCCAATATGGGGCACTCTGTTCACAACATGGACATCAGCAAACCGCTCGCTCACACAACGTCATACACGTGGTCTGCGGTTGTGAGGCCGGTTGGACTGCCAAATTCTCTAAAACAACATTGGAGGTGGCTTATGATAGAGAACATTCAATTATCTGGCGACTGCTCGTGGACATTCCTGCAGTCAAAATTCCAATTGCACACTTCCTAAACTTGAGACATCTGTGGCATTGTGTTATGTGACGAAACTGCACATTTTAGAGTGGCCTTTTATTGTACCCAACACAATGTAATGATCATACTTTTTAATCAGCTTCTTGATAATCCATCCACCTGACAGGTATGGCATATCTTGGCAAAGGGGAAATGCTCACTAACAGGGATGTAAACAAATGTCAAAAAATGTGTGTATGGAACATTTCTGGGAACTTTTATTTCAGTATCAGGAAACATGGAACCAACACTTTACATTTTTCTTCAGTGGTACAACACCACAACTCAAAAAAAACTCAGAGAGGTGGTTTAGTTCAACTAAACAACCAAGCCCTCCAAGTTTGGTAACTTTGGAGCTTCTGGGTGTGTCAGTGAATCCACCTGACCCAGCGGGGCAGTGATTACCTTTCTCAACACAGCCCAAGGAACCGTCAAGAAGGGTGCAGCTCGACCCTTAGGGCATAGGCAGCCTCTCAGCGCAGGGAGCTAGGGGCGGAACATGTGCACCCATCCAACCAGGAAACCTCCCCCTTCTGCAGAAACACAATGAGTCAGTGTGTTTGTTACACAACCCTCCCTCTAACTGACACTCCACAAAGGTTTTGGAATTAGTCAAGCCCTGTACACAGGCGTAGTGACGAACATACAGTTAAGACATTAATCATTGGGCTGTTTGTGACAGCCTGGGCTAAATGAAGCATGGCACATTTTGCTCTGTGGTGTAGTTGTGGCAACATGTCAGGGATTACAGCTGCACAAATTCAGGTTTGGGAATTGGTGATAAATAATGTGTCACAATAAAATGTGACAATGTATCATTACTGACTACACCCTCAGAGTAGTCAAACGTCTAGTCTTGGAACATGATAAAACAGTCAAATGTTCTGGTCATTTTGGAAAGGTGTGCACCAATGACTACAACCCAGAAAATGCAAATTGGACAAAAATACAAACGCAACATGTAAAGTGTTGGTCCCATGTTTCATGAGCTGAAATAAAAGATCCCAGAAATGTTCTATATGCACAAAAAGCTTGTTTCTCTGACTATGAATACATTTGTTTACATCCCTGTTAGTGAGCAGTTCTTCTTTGCCAAGATAAGTCATCCACCTGACAGGTGTGGCATATCAAGAAGCTGATTAAACAGCATGATTATTGCACAGGTTCACCTTGTGCTGGGGACAATAAAAGGCCACTCTAAAACGTGCAGTTTTTTCACAACACAATGCTACAGATGTTTGTGGAGGGAGTATGGAATTGGCATGCTGACTGTAGGAATGTCAGGACCTCCACATCCATCTGAGACCAGCCACCCGGACAGCTGACTAAACTGAGGAGAATTTATTTCTGTAGTAAAGCACTTTTGTGAGTAAAAACTCATTCTGATTGGCTGGGCCTGGCTCCCAAGTGGGTGGGCCTATGGCCCACTCATGGCTGCGCCCCTGCCCAGTCATGTGAAATTCATAGATTAGGGCCTAAGGAATTTACTTAAATTGACTGATTTCCTCATAAGCTTTGTTTCATGTTGCGTTTATATTTTTGTTCCGTATACATTGGATGTATTCAGCCTGACGTATTTATAATATACCTATGATTCATACTTCCTCAATGCTTTCATTCTCCGAGTTGGCAATGATCTTATTTATTTTGCACACACTTTACACCAAATCTTGAATAATAGCCTACAGGGGCTAGTGGAATTGTTATTGTCAATCAGAAGCTTGTTCAGAATTAATTAACCTGTCAATTGTTCCGAAGCTAATGGAATGCATGTCAATGTCTGTCACACTGCTGGTTGAATATACATCAACTTTAGAAAGATTCCAACAGTGCAGCTTTTTCCTCTGTGCAGATTAGAATGCCTGTTCAGAACGTTTGATGCCACCCAAAGTCGACGCATTTATAATTCATCTAGTACAAATTAACAGACTGTAATAATCATAACAATAATGGACAATTTTGATATGCTTTGAAATTTGATACATTCAATTAGGAACACTGTCAACTGCAGTAGTCGTCAAATCTGTGTGAATTCTCTCAAGAGCCTAATTCTTGTCGCCTAATCTTTCCAGTCCAAGCCCTTAATCTGTTGACCTGGCCCAGAAAGCTGATTGCTGGCTGCTCAGAGGCCACCACTACTACACCATTGATGGCCTGGAGTTGAACTACCATGGAAACTACACTCTGGTCCAGAAATGCACCCACGCCAGTAGTGCAGAACCCTTCTCGGTCATGGTGCAAAACGACCATGCTCAGAACCACTTTCCATCTATTAAGGCCCTACAGCTCACTTTGTACAAGGACCACACTGTTATCCAGAGAGGCAAGATAGGCTGTTGTTGGATACCTTACAAATACACACATGTACTTTACATTCAAAATAATGTTACAATCAAGTCGGTCAGGCTATAGACCATGCAGTGATTTTCCTCTGGGCATGTCTATTTGTCAACCGTTCTGTAATTGTTTTCCATCGAGTGATTGTTTAACATCCCTTTTGTAATAAGAGTTCACTGGGTCATTCTCTGGATGGCTGATGGACTGTGTTTGAATAGTAATTCATGTCAAGTTCAAGTGCTTGTCTGTATGGCATTTTAGCCAGACTGGGTGAAAAATTGAGAATATAGAATTGTACAAAGCCTTGAAGGGAGGTCATTTATAATAAGATAAAAAATAAGTTATGTTTCAGTGGAATGACTGAAGTGGAATGTTTACTCGGGTTGATTGCACATAATTTGAGAGCTGCCAATTACATGTTCCGATGCCATTTTAGTTAATCATTGCCTATTGACACATTTGATTATATGAATTATTCCACACAAGTAAATGTTAACATGAAATACATCAACTCTCTACTCTGAAATGACCCTTTGTCTCCTTTCTCTCTTAAGGTGAATGGCCAGAGAAGGCTCGGTGAAGGTCCATCAGAGCAGTCTGTTCTCGATCGTTGACACCAGCTTCGGCCTCCATGTCAAATACGACTGGTTCCACTACATCCTGGTAAGCCTGCCCAAGAGCCGCTCTGACGTGTGTTGTTACAACCATGGCAACAAGGACGATGATCTCCGCACACCAAAGGGTGCTACTGCTGTGGATGAGGCGGCCTTCGGCTGGAGCTGGAGGGAGGGTCCTGGACCAGGAGGGTCAGTTCTGCCATGCGTACTGTGGAGGCCCCTTCTCCGACATGGATCTACAGTACAACAAGGAAAGTTACAGGACGTCTGGGATCTGGTCGCATAGAAAAACCCTCTCAGTTGGTGCCATGATGTGGTGGATCCTAGGGTCTAATGCCATCAGTAAGGGCAAGAACCAGGAAGTCCTCTGCCAGGCTCTGCAGGCCTAAACCGCTGCCTGTCAGTTCTCCCAGGTCCCCATCAAGCCATGGATTACCAGCACCTTCTGCCGTAAGCATTCAGACTGGTGTTACATTCAGGGATGTAAATGTATTTTACATGGCTCTGCAGTGTTGTGTGAAATGCCTTTCTTGCAAGCTCCAAACCCAACAATGCAGTAATTAATGTAGCACAGAAAAAAACTTTAGGTCAGTGGTGGAAAAAGTACCCTCATACTTCAGTAATAGTAAAGATAATTTTCTATTCATTTACAGTATCAGAGTAAAAGTGAGTCATCCAGTAAAGGTCTAAAAGTATTTGGTTTCAAATATATATAAGTATCAAAATTATAAATCATGTCACATTCCTTATTAAGCAAACCAGACTGCACAATTTACTATTTTATTTTATGTTTATGGCTAGCCAGGGGCACACTCCAACACTTAGGCAATCCTTTACAAACAAAACATTTGTGTTTAGTGAGTCTGCCAGATCAGAGGCAATAGGGATGACCATGGCTGTTCTCTTGATAGGTGCATGAATCTGTCCATTTTCCTGTCTTGCTAAGCATTCAAAATGTATAGAGTACTTTTGGGTGTCAGGGAAAATGTATGGAGTATTATGTACATCATTTTATTAAGGAATGTAGTGAAGTAAAAGTTGTCATATAAATAGTAAAGTACAGATACCCCAAAATAGTACTTAAGTAAAAAATATTTTACAGTACTACTTAAGTACCTTACACCACTGCGTAATGTAGAACAAAAACACACAATAAATAAGATCCAATACCATATTTACAATGTGCAGGGATACTGGAGTGATAGAGGTTGATAATGTATGTATAGGGGTAAGGTGACTAGGCCTCAGGATGTATGATAAAGAGAGTAGCAGCAGCATAAATTAGTGTGTGTAGGTAGAGTCAGTATAAATGTGTGCCTGTTATGTTTTTGAGTGTGCATAGAGACAGTGCAGAAATAAAATACCAAGGTCAACTTATAGCCATTCTACAACGTAGCCATTGTAGCCATTCTGTTAACTATTTAGCAGTCTACTGGCTTGGGGATAGAAGCTGTTCAGGAGCCTGATGGTGTCAGACTTACCGCTTGCATTAGTACCGCTTGCCGTGACGAAGCAGAGAGAACAGTCTTTTAAGATTTTTGTACCTTCCTTTCACACCGCCTGATATAGAGGTCCTGAATGGAAGGGAAGTCGGCCTCAGTGACGTACTGGGCTGTCCGCACCACCCTCTGTAGCGCCAAGCGATCGAAGGCAGTGCTGTTGCCATATCAAGCAGTGACGCAGCCAGTCAAGATGCTCTAAATGGTGCAGCTGTAGAACTTTGAGGATTTGAGGGACCATGCCAAAACTGGTGCCTCTGGCAGTTTAAAAAAAGATATTTGTAAATATGTATACAGTGCATTAGGAAAGTATTCCTACCCCTTCCTTTTCCCACATGTTCTTACCTTACATGCTTGTTCTAAAATTAAAATAAATAAAAATGTCATCAGTATACACACAATACCCCATAATGACAAAGTGAAGAACGTTTTTTTAGAAATGTTTGCACATTTGTAAAAAACAGAAATACTGTCACGCCCTGACCTTAGAGATCCTTTTTATGTCTCTATTTGGTTTGGTCAGGGTGTGATTTGGGGTGGGTATTCTATGTTCTTTCGTTCTATCGTTGTCTCTGATTGAGTACCATACTTAGGTAGCCCTTTTTCCCACCTGTCTTTGTGGGAAGTTGTCTTTGTTTGTTGGCACTATAGCCTTTAGCTTCACGTTTTTTTGGATTGTTTATTGTTTTTGTCGGCGTCATATAAATAAAGTAATATGTACGCTCACCACGCTGCACCTTGGTCCTCTTCATTCAACGGCCGTGACAGAATTTCCCACCACCAAGGGACCAAGCAGCGTGGTAAGGGGGAGCAGCGCTATCTGGAGAAATGGATATGGGAGGAGATACTGGACGGTAAGGGACCCTGGAGGCAGGCTGGGGAGTATCGCCTTCCACGGGAGGAACTGGAGGCAGCGAAAGCATACGGCTAGCAAGGGAGCCCGAGAGGCAGCCCCAAAAAAATGTTTGGGGGGGCACACGGGGAGTTTGGCTAAGTCAGGTTGGAGACCTGAGCCAACTCCCCGTGCTTACCGTGGCGAGCGTCGTACTGGTCAGGCACCGTGTTATGCGGTGGAGCGCACGGTGTCTCCAGTATGCGTTCTTAGCCCGGTCCGCTACATTCCAGCTCCCCGCATCTGCCGGGCTAGGTTGAGCATCCAACCAGGACGGGTTGTGCCAGCCCTGTTCTCCAGACCTCTAGTGCGCCTCCTCGGCCCAGTATATCCTGCGCCGGCTCTGCGCACTGTCTCCGGTACATCTGCACAGCCCAGTGCGTCCTGTGCCAGCGCCCCGCATTTGCAGGGTGAAGATAACCACCCAGCCAGGATGGGTTGTGCAGGCTCTAAGCTCGAGACCTCCAGTGCGCCTCCACGGCCCAGTGTATCCGGTGCCTCTGCCAAGGACAAGGCCTCCTGTATGTCTCTCCAGCCTGGTGAGTCCTGTGCCTGCGCCCAGAACTAATCCTCCTGTATGTCTCCCCAGCCTGGTGAGCCCTGTGGCAGCTCCACGTACCAGACTGCCCATACGTCTCCTCACTCCAGTGATGATCCATGGCACGAAGCCTCCAGTGATGATCCATGGCACGAAGCACGAAGATCCTTGGTGTCCAGATCAACAACAAACTAGAATGGTCCAAACACACCAAGACAGTCGTGAAGAGGGCACGACAAAGCCTACTCCCCCTCAGGAAACTAAAAAGATTTGGCATGGGTCCTGAGATCCTCAAAAATGTTCTACAGCTGCAACATCGAGAGCATCCTGACCGGTTGCATCACTGCCTGGTACGGCAATTGCTCGGCCTCCGATCGCAAGGCACTACAGAGGGTAGTGCGTACGGCCCAGTACATCACTGGGGCAAAGCTGCATGCCATCCAGGACCTCTACACCAGGCGGTGTCAGAGGAAGGACCTAAAAATTGTCAAAGACCCCAGCCACCCCAGTCATAGACTGTTCTCTCTACTACCGCATGGCAGGCGGTACCGGAGTGCCAAGTCTAGGACAAAATGCTTCTCAACAGTTTTTACCCCCAAGCCATAAGACTCCTGAACAGGTAACCAAATGTTTACCTGGACTATTTGCATTATGTGCCCCCCCCCCCCAACCCCCTCTTTTACACTGCTGCTACTCTCTGTTTATCATATATGCATAGTCACTTTAACTATACATTCATGTACATACTACCTCAATTGGCCCGACCAACCAGTGCTCCCGCACATTGGCTAAACGGGCTATCTGCATTGTGTCCCTCCACCTGCGAACCCCGCTTTTTACGCTACTGCTACTCTCTGTTCATCATATATGCATAGTCACTTTAACCATACCTACATGTACATACTACCTCAATAAGCCTGACTGACCGGTGTCTGTATATAGCCTTGCTACTCTTATTTTCAAATGTCTTTTCACTGTTGTTTTATTTCTTTACTTACCTACACACACACACACACATTTTTTTTTCCGCACTATTGGTTAGAGCCTGTAAGTAAGCATTTCACTGTAAGGTGTAATACCTGTTGTATTCCGCGCACGTGACAAATAAACTTTGATTTGATTTGAGGTGCATCCTGTTTCCATTGATCATCCTTGAGATGATTGGAGACCAATTATGGAAAATTCAATTGATTGGACATGATTTAGAAAGGCACAGACCTGTCTGTTTAAGGTCCCACAGCTGACAATGCATGCCAGAGCAAATACCAAGCCATGAGGTTGAAGGAATTGACAGGATTGTGTTGAGGCATAGATCTGGGGAAGGGTACCAAAAAATATCTCCAGCATTGAAGGTCCCCAAGAACACAGTGGCCTCCATTCTTAAATGGAAGAAGTTTGGAACTACCAATACTCTTCCTAGAGCTGGCTGCCCAGCCAAACTGAGGAATTGGGGGAGAAGGGCCTTGGTCAGGGAGGTGACCAAGACCCCGATGGTCACTCTGACAGAGTTCCACTGTGGAGATGGGAGAACCTTCCAGAAGGACAACCATCTCTGCAGCTCTCCACCAATCAGGCTTTTATGGTAGAGTGGCCAAACAGAAGCCACTCCTCAGTAAAAGGCACATGACAGCACCCTTGGAGTTTGCCTAAAGGCACAAAAGGGACTCTCAGACCATGAGAAACAAGATTCTCTGGTCTGATGAAACCAATATTGAACTATTTGGCCTGAATGCCTAGCGTCACATCTGGAGGAAACCTGGCACCATCCCTACGGTGAAGCATGGTGGTGGCAGTATCATGCTGTGGGGATGTTTTTCAGTGGCAGGGACAGGGAGAATAGTCAGGATCGAGGGTAAGACGAACGGAGCAAAGTACAGAGATCCTTGATGAAAACCTGCTCTAGAGCGCTCAGGACCTCAGACTGGGGAAAAAATTCACCTTCCAACAAGACAAAGACCATAAGCACATAGCCACTCCTGCGTTGTCTTGGCTTCAGGACAAGTGTCTGAATGTCCTTGAGTTGCCCAGCCAGAGCCCGGACTTGAACCTGAACGAACATCTCTGGAGAGACCTGAAAATAGCTGTGCAGCGACGCTCCCCATCCAACCTGACAGAGCATGAGAGGATCTGCAGAGAAGAATGGGAGAAACTCCCCAAATACAGGTGTGCCAAGCTTGTAGTGTCAAACCCAAGAAGACTTGAGGCTGTAATAGTTGCCAAAGGTGCTTCAACAAAGTACTGAGTAAAGGTTCGGAACACTTATGTAAACCTGATGTTTCCTTCTAAACAGTTTTTGCTCCGTCATTATTGGGTATTGTGTGTAGATTAATGAAAAAATAACAATTGAATCAATTCTAGAATAAGGCTGTTGCGTAACAAAACTTGGAAAAAGTGAAGGGGTCTGAATACTTTGCGAATGCATTGTATATATACACAGTACCAGTCAAAAGTTGACACCTACTCATTCCAAGGTTTTTCTTTGTTTTTACTATTTTCTACTGTCACGCCCTGACCATAGAGAGCCCTCGGGGTTCTCTATGGTGTTGTAGGTCAGGACGTGATTAGGGGGGGTGTTCTAGTTTTCCTATTTCTATGTTTGTTTTGTTGTGTGGTTCCCAATTAGAGGCAGCTGATTGTCGTTGTCTCTAATTGGGGATCATACTTAAGTTCTCCATTGTTCCCACCTGGGTTGTGGGATATTGTTTGTGTGTGCTTGTTGCACCACGTAAGTCACGTTTCGTTGTTTGTTTTATTGTTTTGTTGGAAGTTTCACCGTGAAATAAAATGTGGAACTCAAATCACGCTGCGCCTTGGTCCGTCCATTCTAACAACCGTAACTCTACATTGTAGAATAGTAGTGTAGACATCAAAACTATGAAATAGCACATATGTAATCATTTAGCAACCAAAAAAAAAGTGTTAATCAAAAATATATTTTAGATTTGAGATTCTTCAAAAATAGCCACCCTTTGGCCTTGATGACAGCTTTGCACACTCTTGGGCATGGAGAGCTGCATCAGATGATCTGGCCTCCGCAATTTATCCGACCTCAACCCAATTGAGATGGTTTGGGATGAGTTGGACCGCAGAGTGAAGGAAAGCAGCCAACAAGTGCTCAGCATATGTGGGACTCTGGTTGAGAGAATGCCAAGAGTGTGCAGGCCGTCATCAAGGCAAAGAGTGGCTACTTTGAATAATCTTAAAATAGATTTTGATTTGTTTAGCACTTCTCTTTTGTTATTTCATAGTTTTGTTGTCTTCACAATTATTCTACAATGTAGAAAATAGTCAAAATAAAGAAAAACCCTTGGATGAATAGGTGTGTTGAAGCATATATATATATATATATATATTATACACTGCTCAAAAAAATTAAAGGAACACTTAAACAACACAATGTAACTCCAAGTCAATCACACTTCTGTGAAATCAAACTGTCCACTTAGGAAGCAACACTGATTGACAATAATTTCACAGCTGTGTGCAAATGGAATAGACAACAGGTGGAAAATTAAGGCAATTAGCAATTAGCAGGTGTGGTTCTGCAGGGTGGTGACCACAGACCACTTCTCTTCCTATGCTTCCTGGCTGATGTTTTGGTCACTTTTGAATGCTGGCGGTGCTTTCACTCTAGTGGTAGCATGAGACGGAGTCTACAACCCACACAAGTGGCTCAGGTAGTGCAGCTCATCCAGGATGGCACATCAATGCGAGCTGTGCAAGAAGGTTTGCTGTGTCTGTCAGCGTAGTGTCCAGAGCATGGAGGCGCTACCAGGAGACAGGCCAGTACATCAGGAGACGTGGAGGAGGCCGTAGGAGGGCAACAACCCAGCAGCAGGACCGCTTCCTCCGCCTTTGTGCAAGGAGGAGCAGGAGGAGCACTGCCAGAGCCCTGCAAAATGACCTCCAGCAGGCCACAAATGTGCATGTGTCTGCTCAAACGGTCAGAAACAGACTCCATGAGGTGGTATGAGGGCCCGACATCCACAGGTGGGGGTTGTGCTTACAGCCCAACACCTGCAGGACGTTTGGCATTTGCCAGAGAACACCAAGATTGGCAAATTCGCCACTGGCGCCCTGTGCTCTTCACAGATGAAAGCAGGTTCACACTGAGCACATGTGACAGACGTGACAGAGTCTGGAGACGCCGTGGAGAATGTTCTGCTGCCTGCAACATCCTCCAGCATGACCGGTTTGGCGGTGGGTCAGTCATGGTGTGGGGTAGCATTTCTTTGGGGCCGCACAGCCCTCCATGTGCTCGCCAGAGGTAGCCTGGCTGCCATTAAGTACCGAGATGAGATCCTCAGACCCCTTGTGAGACCATAAGCTGGTGTGGTTGGCCCTGGGCCTCCTAATGCAAGACAATGCTAGACCTCATGTGGCTGGAGTGTGTCAGCAGTTCCTGCAAGAGGAAGCATTGATGCTATGGACTGCCCGCCCGTTCCCCAGACCTGAATCCAATTGAGCACATCTGGGACATCATGTCTCGCTCCATCCACCAACGCCACGTTGCACCACAGACTGTCCAGGAGTTGGCGGATGCTTTAGTCCAGGTCTGTGAGGAGATCCCTCAGGAGACCATCCGCCACCTCATCAGGAGCATGCCCATGCGTTGTAGGGAGGTCATACAGGCACGTGGAGGCCACACAACACTACTGAGCCTCATTTTGACTTGTTTTAAGGACATTACATCAAAGTTGGATCAGCCTGTAGTGTGGTTTTCCACTTTAATTTTGAGTGTGACTCCAAATCCAGACCTCCATGGGTTGATAAATTTGATTTCCATTGATCATTTTGTGTGATTTGTTGTCAGCACATTCAACTATGTAAAGAAAAAAGTATTTTAATAAGAATATTTCATTCATTCAGATCTAGGATGTGTTATTTTAGTGTTCCCTTTATTTTTTGAGCAGTGTATATATATATATATATACACACACAGTGCAATTTCAAAATTGGGTAGTGCATCAGTTCCTCTTGTCATGTTAGTCACTGCGTACCTTCATTTATATTAATTTATAACTTGTCAGAAATGTCCAGATCAACTAGCCATGTCTGCTAACATTTTTTTAGATATGGTTGTAAATTGTCACTCAAATATTACATGAATACACATTAGACATGGCAAGATGTAAAGAATTGCAAGAAATGTTTCTTTAAAACACAACATTTTAAATTTTACCCCATTACAAAATGTTATAGAACTGCAGGAAACGAGCTTTAAATCTACTAAATTACAAAAGGCGAGTTCCCCAATGTTGGAAGGGGGGCCCCGAGTGAAAAACTTTGAGAACCTCTGGTCTAGATGGTGTCATGGCGGCAGTTTGTGCTCATGTAGTTCTCTCTCTCCCCTCCATCAGAATTGTCCAGTACACAGCCACTATGAGCTGTGTGGCTCAGCCTGCACTGCCACCTGTGAGGACCCCCTAAGCTCCAGCCCATGTTCCCTGGCTTGTGTGTGTAGACCTGCCAGTGTGACCAGGTCTTTGTTCTAGAGGGGGACGCCTATGTTCCTGTGTCCCAGTGGGCTGCACACACAATGGCTTCCTTTACCATGCCAATGACCCCATCTGGTCCCATGACAACTGTGCTGAGCACTGTGTCTGTATGCCATACACCCACCGGGTCCTGTGCTATCCGGCCTCCTGTGGCAATGAGAACTGTGGTATAAGTGAAGATGGGGTCAGGGGCTGCATGGCTTGCCTCTGGCAGATGTGCTGGCAGAGCAGCAACCACCTGTCCAACTTTGACCAGGTTGTGTATGACTTCCAGGGGATCTGTAGGTACCAGCTGATGGGAATGTGTGGGGACGGGGATAGCCTGACTCCAATTGAAGTGCATGTCCAGACTGACGGGCATCAAGACTCTCCTATGAATTTACTGGTCAAGGTGAACAGCACCATCGTGGAGAATACCTGAAGAAAATTATGAAACTGTACAGGCAGATTTTCACATTGCTAATAGTTAAATTAAACATTGCCTGTATAGCCTACATCTATTCAAAGCACGCTGACAACAGGCTGATTTATTTGTGGCGTCTTTGACCAAACAGTTTTTCAGTCATCGTGTGTTTATATATAAAAGGGGTATATTCGATTTGACACTTCAGGCAGAAATTCTGTGAATGGGCCTGTTACAGTCATCATTCTGAAACATTTGAGTGCAGGGTTTCCTCCCCCTACAGGTGAATGGAGTTCAGAAGAACATGCCCTTCCTCTTCAGTCCCTCCACAGTGGTTCATGCTGTTGGTCTGATCATCTACATCCACACAGATTGGGCATCCACACAGATCATCTACATCCACACAGACTTTACTCTCCATCAGCTTGAGAGTAAAGGCAAATATCGCCATCATTCTCTCTGGAAAATACTCCAACCCCACCTGTGGCAACTAGAACACTGACCCTGCTGATGAGCTAACAGGGCGGGTTTCAACAGAGTTCTTGAAGTTGTGGAAGAGTGGAGACTTCCCATGGTGTGGACCCCGGCATTGGAAACTGTCCGAAATGTTCCCCAGAGCAGCCGGCCCTCTACTCCAGCTCAGGGGTGTGTGGGAAGATTTTGTAGGTCAGCGTAACTTTCCGAGACTGTCACGTCAAAGTGGACCCAACTGGATTCTTCAACTGCTGCATTGGACACTGCTCTGTGTCATCACAAAGACCACCAGCTTGCTCTATGTAGGTGGCTGGCTGAATATGCTGAAACCTGTAAGATGGACGGTGCTGAGGTTCAAGCCCGGAGGAGACCCAATTTCTGCTGTTATTATGCACCTCTATCAGCTTGTTCCACGAGCAAAAACAAATAAAAATTATCTGGAATTGCAATACTGCGCTGTTTGGCGTTGAGCATTGCTGTGTACCAAATGAAATATGGACGGCTTGTAGATTCTTCTGAAAGTGCGGTATTAACATTGCATTGTGTTTGGTTAGTTGATATTGATCACACATCATTGGGACACACATCGTAGGGAAATAACTGAGCAGTGGTATTATTTGCATTCACATTGATACTTACCTTGTAGTTTTGCACCATGGATTTTTTATATGCAGTTTATTCTCCAGCTAAGATGTTGATGGGTTTTATAAGGCTGAAAATGAATAGCAGGTGCTTGTTTAGTAAATGGTTACTATTATTCAGGCCGGTGCCTCTGCTGCCTCTTTACCACTAGATGGGAGTAACACAATTTGATTTTCCCAGTGGAGCCAAAATCACTCATGCCTATTCACTGTATAACAACTAAACAACGTCATTCTCCCTTCACAGACAGGTGTAGCTTGTGCCTTTTGGATAGGCTCTAACACTCCTCTGGTCCTACTCTCATCTGCGACGGTTTGCTCAACAAAACTGTGGTGCTGCCTGCAGACCACTTGGAGAACTGCTTCTGTGAACCAGGCCTGATGCTCAGTGGCTCCCTCGGTGTCCAACCCAAGGACTGCGGCCACTTCCACCATGGAGAGTACCTGATGTTGTCCTGTGAGAAGAGATGTGTGACGTGCAGGTGGACACATGTCCTGCCATATAAGGCTGCTACCCAAGGCCCAGAGAGGCACACTGCCCATGTTTGATGGGCAGGCATTTGAGTTCCATGGGATATGTGACAACAAGCTGCTCAGTACCTGCCAGCTGCACTCTAAAACTGTGGAGTTTGTGGTGGATGTAAGTCATGGCAGTGAGAATACATCCTGGGAAATACACATGGTCATCAATAAGAGGAAGATGGTTCTCTGACCATCTTAGAGATATTCAGGTAAAGGATGGGTTTCACCATCAGTATTAATGTTTTATGTAGTTTGGTGCAGATACTGCCTTTTTTTATTGTATTATTTTACAATGAGCTTTACATAGTTAGGACTTACTGTACAATATGTAATCAATAGTGATCAACTTTCTCTTTTCCCCCAGGTCAATGGAGTCCTTGAGAACCTGCCCTTCTCCCACAGTGATGTGAGTCTGCATCAGAATGGTAATCTGGTAACCATCCAGGCCCTGGGGTCAGTCCAGATCATCTCCAATCTACACAACCTGCTCCTGGTAAAGATCTCTGACTCATCCTACAAGAGCATGACCTGTGGCCCGTGTGGGAACTACAACAATGTCCCCATGACCTACAGCTGCCCAACGGAACCCTGATCTTTGACCCCGATGGGTTTTGTGTCGTCGTTGAGATTGGTCATGCGCAGGCCTGCATCCCACTGCAGTGATGGGTTTGGGGCTAACTGCCCCCTCTGTCAGTGCCCCTGCATGACTGTGAGCTCTACTGTGGCCTACTCACACTGCCTGGTGGCCCCTTCTCCTCCTGTCACTCTGTAGTCCAGCCACAGGCCCACTACTCCCACTGCATGGCTGACCTGTGTGTGGCAGGGAACCAGACCCAGCAGCCGCTGTGTGAGCAGCTGCAGGCTTATCATGTGGAGTGTCAGGAGGCAGAGGTCAAGGTGGGCCCATGGAGGAACCATGCTGGCTGTGGTAAGTTTCCCCTCTGACAGAAAATGGTATCATATTGCCCAAATGTGGCCCTCACAATGCATTCAATCTATAAAACTCTGTTGATTGCCCTTTAATAATTAGAATACGGAAACTTAAGCTAAATGCTAAATGTATATTCTCACTAATGAAGGCGAACAAGATGCCATAAATGTCTAATTAGTCATCTAGGTCCTCACTGGAGATCTGTTTAACATTAATCTCGTCCTATTTACAAATGCATGTATTAATCATGAATATTCTATTCCTCAGCTCATTGCCCCCAGTTCAGCCACTACAGCCTGTGTGCCAACGCCTGTTCCTCGCTGTGCCCTGGAGCGGCGGCGTCTGTGCCGTGCCCAGATGGCTGTGAGGAGGCCTGCATGCCAGCAGGGCAGTGTGGCTGCTGTCAGGACAGGAGGAAGTTTAGGTATGTTTATAGAAAAGCCAATTGATAGAATAAGCAGAGCTGATTTTTCAAATATTGAAATGTCATTCTCAATATACTTCCCAGTTTAAGTATAAAATAAAAACTCACTCAAACAGCACATCATGCATATCAAAGTCATAAGTATATGCTGTGGTTGAACTGGTAATGTTAAATTACTGGGTATAGTTTGTTTATTTAAACCTGTGTCTTTATTCTTGACCTCAATGCAATTCTGGAGAAGATCTCTATGACCTGCACCTGTGGGGCTTCCCTGGTCTGTGAACCATTTGCTTGCCCTGACCAGCATGTCTGCACAGTCTCAAATGAAGTCCTCAGCTGCCACAGCCACAGGTACAGTAGGTAACATTACTGCTCTGGTCCCTGCACCAGCTTAGTCATCTACTGTAGTCAGCAATATGGACTGTTAGGCTAAGTTAATATGGAGACGATTGGAAATATGGACAACCCTGTACTACATTCACTTTCTTTGTTGGAGTACATATACTAGGATGTCTTTCTTATTTACAGAATAAAACATCTCAAATTGATTTCTCTCCCCAGACGTGATCTGTCCAGTGATCAGCTACTATGATGACTGTGGCTCAGCCTATCCACACACCTTTGAGTCCATCTCCAAAATGTACATCCAGATCTGTGTGCAGGGCTGCTTTTGTAATGCCGGCTTCGTCCAGAGGGGTGTGTGCGTCCAGAGCATTGTGGCTGTACTGATCCAAGATGCAGTGCAGACGTGGTTTGTCATCCGCTCGTCTTTTTTGTATATATTCCAATTTCTCTTTTTCCATTTTTAAATTAAATGTACCTTCCGGTAACCCACCTCACTCAATGTGACACGGATCTGCTATTTTTTTTTAGACCTTATAGCCAAAACTTGCATCAGAGGCTAGCCAGCTACTTAGCTACTAGCTATTTAGTCATTGTTAGCCACTGCAAGCGACCTTTACCCTTTGCTCAGGCACCAGACGTTTTTTAGCCTGGATAATACCTGCCAGCCTCGGACTGTTTTTCTCCACTACAACGCCGGACTCCTGCCGTAAACCCTGGACCATTGATCATCACAGCTAGCTAGCTGCCACTGAGTGACCCAGACCCGAAGCTAGCCCTGAGCCAGGTGCATCTCCTGGCTAGCAAACGTAATTACCACAACTACAATACCTCTTTCGCCATCTGGCCCGGTCCCTTCGTCAACACGGCGCACCGCCGTACCAACACGACTGGTCCGCAGACGTAATTCCATAGGCTGTGCCTTCAACCGGCCTTTGCCGGACGTCGGAGCAGACGCTTCTACTTACCCCGGACAGCTAACTTTAAAACGCCATGTCTCCCGCGTGCTAGCGTAGCACCAACTACCCTGCGGCATCCCTGTTCCATCTATTGCTGTACACTGGACCCTATGATCACTTGGCTACATAGCTGATGCCTGCTGAACTGTTCATTTATCACGGTACTCCACTTTGTTTACCTTTGTTTATCTGTCGGCCCTAGCCCCGAACTCAGGCCCTGTGTGTAGTTAATAAACCCTCTATGCTCATTCATCGCCATTTTACCTGATGTTGTTGTCTTAGCTGATTAGCTGTTGTTGTCTTACTCGTTGTTGTCTTAGCTAGCTCTCCCAATCAACACCTGTGATTGCTTTATGCCTCGCTTTATGTCTCTCTCAAATGTCAATATGCCTTGTACACTGTTGTTTAGGATAATTATCTTTGTTTTAGTTTACTGCGGAGTCCCTAGTCCCACAGTACATGCCTTAGATACTTCCTTTGTCCCACCTCCCACACATGCGGTGACCTCACCCAGTATAACCAGCGTGTCCAGAGATGCAACCTCTTTTATCATCAGTGCCTGGGCTTACCTCCACTGTACCCCCACCCCACCATACCCGTCTGCACATTATGCCCTGAATCTATTCGACCGCGCACAGAAATCTGCTCCTTTTATTCTCTGTCCCCAGCGCACTAAACGACCAGTTTTGCTAGCCTTTAGCCGTACCCTCATCCTACTCTTCCTCTGTTCCTCGGGTGATACAGAGGTTAACCCAGGCCCTGCGTGTCCCCAGGCACTCTCATTTATTGACTTCTGTAGTCAGAAAAGCCTTGGTTTCATGCATGTCAACAGCAGAAGCCTCCTCCCTAAGTTTGTTTTACTCACTGCTTTAGCACACTCCACCAACCCTGATGTCCTTGCCGTGTCTGAATCCTGGCTTAGGAAGCCCACCAAAAATTATGAGATTTCCATACCCAACTACAACATTTTCCGTCAAGATAGAACTGCCAGGAGGAGAAGTTGCAATCTACTGCAGAGATAGCTTGCAAAGTTCTGTCATACTTTCCAGGTCTATGCCCAAACATTTCGAGCTTCTAATTTAAAAAAGAATCTCTCCAGAAATAAGTCTCTCACTGTTGCCGCTTGTTATACACCCCCCTCAGCTCCCAGCTGTGCCCTGGACACCATATGTGAATTGATTGCCCCCCATCTATCTTCAGAGTTCGTTCTGTTAGGTGACGTAAACTGGGATATGCTTACACCCCAGCAGTACTACAATCTAAGATAGATGCCCTCAATCTCACACAAATATTTAAGGAAACCACCAGGGACAACCCTAAATCCGTAAACATGGGCACCCTCATAGATATTATCCTGACCAACTTGCCCTCCAAATACACCTCTGCTGTTTTCAATCAGGATCTCAGCGATCTCTGCCTCATTGCCTGCATCCGTCATGGGTCCGCGGTCAAACGACCACCCCTCATCACTGTCAAACGCTCCCTAAAACACTTCTGCGAGCAGGCCTTTCTAATCGACCTGGCCCGGTTATCCTGGAAGGATATTGACCTCATCCCGTCAGTCGAGGATGCCTAATCATTCTTTAAAAGTAATTTCCTCACCATCATAAATAAGCATGCCCCTTTCAAAAAATGTAGAACTAAGAACAGATAAATCCCTTGGTTCACTCCAGACTTGACTGCCCTTGACCAGCACAAAAACATCCTGTGGCGGACTGCAATAGCATCGAATAGTCCCCGCGATATGCAACTGTTCAGGGAAGTCAGGAACCAATACACGCAGTCAGTCAGGAAAGCAAAGGCTAGCTTTTTCAAACAGAAATTTGCATCCTGTAGCTCTAACTCCAAAATGTTTTGGGACACTGTAAAGTCTATGGAGAACAAGAGCACCTCTTCCCAGCTGCCCACTGCACTGAGGCTAGGCAACGCGGTCACCACCAATAAATCCATGATAATCGAAAATTTCAATAAGCATTTCTCTGACGCTGGCCATGCTTTCCTCCTGGCTACCCCAACCCTGGCCAACAGCTCCGCACCCCCCGCAGCTACTTGCCCAAGACTCCCCAGCTTCTCCTTCACCCAAATCCAGATCGCAGATGTTCTGAAAGAGCTGCAAAACCTGGACCCATACAAATCAGCTGGGCCAGACAATCTGGACCCTCTCTTTCGAAAATTATCCGCCGCCATTGTTGCAATCCCATTATCAGTCTGTTCAACCTCTCTTTCGTATCGTCCGAGATCCCTAAAGATTGGAAAGCTGCCGCGTCATCCCCCTCTTCAAAGGGGGTGACAATCAAGACCCAAACTGTTATAGACCGATATCCATCCTGCCCTGCTTTTTCTAAAGTCTTTGAAAGCCAAGTTAATAAACAGATCACTGACCATTTCGAATCCCACCGTACCTTCTCCGCTGTGCAATCCGGTTTCTGAGCTGGTCACGGGTGCACCTCAGCCACGCTCAAGGTACTAAACGATATCATAACCGCCATCGATAAAAGACAGTACTGTGCAGCTGTCTTCATCGACCTGGCCAAGGCTTTCGACTCTGTCAATCACCGTTTTCTTATCGGCAGACTCAATAGCCTTGGTTTCTCAAGTGACTGCCTCGCCTAGTTCACCAACTACTTCGCAGACAGAGTTCAGTGTGTCAAATCGGAGGGCCTGTTGTCTGGACCTCTGACAGTCTCTATGGCGGTACCACAGGGTTCAATTCTCGGGCCGACTCTTTTCTCTGTATATATCAACGATGTCGCTCTTGCTGCGGGTGATTCCCTGATCCACCTCTACGCAGACGACACCATTCTGTACACATCTGGCCCTTCTTTGGACACTGTGTTAACTCACCTCCAAATGAGCTTCAATGCCATACAACAATCCTTCCGTGGCCTCCAAAGCTGTGAAGCTGTCGCCGGTCTGCCAGGGAGCTGTGCTGTCTCTGTGGAAACCACAACACACTGCTCTCTGAGTAAGACCAGGCCACTGTCCACAGACTTCCCTGGCTGGTAGGGTTTAAGTCCATCTAGTACTCATCCCTCCAATCCTTATTTGGCAGTACAGCAAGTCAGTTTTAAGTTATAACTCTATCCAAGATGGCGTAGCAGTCGGATGTGTGTTTTGTCTTGTCCCGTGTAAATAATCGATTTCCTCGTATATATTTTAATCTCACTTTCCTTCTACAGCCTGAATATACTCTCCTGCAACCCCCCTCACCCAATGTGGTACCGATCTGCTATTTTTATACTTCAAAACTGGAACCCCCATCAGAGGCTAGCCAGCTAACTAGCTACTAGTCAATTAGCCACTGCTAGCGGTCTTCACCGTTAACTCGGACACCAGCCAGCCTGAGCTTGGTCAATACCTGCCATTCTGCACAGCGCAATATCAACCCAGAGCATATCGGACTGCTTTTTCTCTACCACATCTCCAGATTCCTACCGCAAACTCTGGACCTTTAAAACCGGATCATCGGTTTTAATCCGAGCTAGCTGCAATCCGAGTGGCTACTCCTGGCTAACGTCTCTGTCCCGACGCATGCACCAGTTAGCCTTGAGCTAGCCTCGAGAGGGGCCCATCTCCCGGCTAGCCAAAGAGGTCCACCAGCTTATTCTTGGGCTACAATACATCTTTTGCCAATTGGCCTGGACCCTTTATTGCTGACACGGAGCCCTGACGATCCATCACGACTGTTCTGACGACGTAATCGTCCAAGGTGGTTTCAACAGGCTTTTCCATTGCGACATTGCCGAAGATCCATCTGCTGGCCATGGCCCGCTAGCTTTCTGAGTTGCCGTGTCTCCAGCTCGCCTAGCATAGTAGTGACTACCGAACGGCCCCGTGACTCACCTATTGCTGCTCATTGGACCCTATGATCACTCGGCTACTCATGCCTCTCCCTAATGTCAATATGCCTTGTTTACTGCTGTTTAGGTTAGTTATTATTGTTTCATTTCACTATAGAGCCCCCAGCCCCACCCTAAATGCCTTGGATAGCTCTTTTGTCGCACCCTCCACACATGCAGAGACCTCACCTGGCTTAACTGGTGCCTCCAGAGACGCAACAGCTCTCATCGTCACTCAATGCCTAGGTTTACCTCCACTGTACTCACATCCTACCATACCCGTGTCAAATCGGAGGGCATGTTGTCCGGATCTTTGGCAATCTCTATGGGGGTGCCACAGGGTTCAATTCTCGGGCTGACTCTTCTCTATATATATCAATTATGTTGCTCTCTCTGCTGGTGACTCTGATCCACCTCTATGCAGACGACGCCATTCTGTATACATCTGGCCCTTCTTTGGACACTGTGTTAATAAACCTCCAAACGAGCTTCAATGCCGTACAACACTCCTTCCGTGGCCTCCAACTGCTTATAAAATGCTAGTAAAACTAAAAGCATGCTCATCAACCGATTGTTGCCTGCACCCGCCCGCCCGACAAGCATCACTACTCTGGACGGTTCTGACTTAGAATATGTGGACAACTTCAAATACCTAGGTGTCTGGTTAGACTGTAAACTCTCCTTCCAGATTCACACTAAGCATCTCCAATCCAAAATGTAATCTAGAATCGGCTTCCTATTTCACAACAAAGCCTCCTTCACTCATGTTGCCAAACATACCCTCATAAAACTGACTATCCTACTGATCCTTGACTTCGGAGATGTCATTTACAAAAATAACCTCCAAAACTCTACTCAGCAAATTGGATCGCAGTGCCATCCTTTGTGCCATCCTTTGTCACCAAAGCCCTATATACTACCCAACACTGCAACCTGTATGCTCTCGTTGGCTGGCCCTCGCTACATATTCATTGCCAAACCCACTGGCTCCAGGTCATCCAAGTCTTTGCTAGGTAAAGCCTTGCATTATATCAGCTCACTGGTCACCATAGCAACACCCACCCATAGCATGCGCTCCAGCAGGTATATTTCACTGGTCATTCCCAAAGCCAACTCCTGCTTTGGCCGCCTCTCCTTCCAGTTCTCTGCTGCCAATGACTGGAACGATTTTCAAAAATCACTGAAGCTAGAGTCTTAGATCTCCCTCCCTAACATTAAGCATCAGCTTTCAGAGCAGCTTACCGATCACTTTACCTGTACACAGTCCGTCTGCTCTTTTGCACTCCAGTATCTCTACTTGTACATTCAGGTACAAACTGAATTGGTCCACCCACACAGACAGCGTTGTGAAGAAGGCGCAGCAGCGCCTCTTCAACCTCAGGAGGCTGAAGAAATTCGGCTTGTCACCAAAAGCACTCACAAACTTCTACAGATGCACAATCGAGAGCATCCTGTCGGGCTGTATCACCGCCTGGTACGGCAACTGCTCCGCCCACAACCGTAAGGCTCTCCAGAGGGTAGTGAGGTCTGCACAACGCATCACCGGAGGCAAACTACCTGCCCTCCAGGACACCTACACCACCCGATGTCACAGGAAGGCCATAAAGATCATCAAGGACAATAACCACCCGAGCCACTGCCTGTTCACCCCGCTATCATCCAGAAGGCGAGGTCAGTACAGGTGTATCCAAGCAGGGACCGAGAGACTGAAAAACAGCTTCTATCTCAAGGCCATCAGACTGTTAAACAGCCACCACTAACATTTAGTGGCCGCTGCCAACATACTGAGTCAACTCCAGCCACTTTAATAATGGGAATTGTTGGAAATTATGTAAAAATGTATCACTAGGCACTTTAAACAATGCCACTTAATATAATGTTTACATACCCTACATTACTCATATGTATATGTATATACTGTACTCTATATCATCTACTGCATCTTGCTATCTTTATGTAATACATGTATCACTAGCCACTAAACTATGTCACTTTATATTTAAATACCCTACATTACTCATCTCATATGTATAGACTGTACACTATACCATCTACTGCATCTTGCCTATGCCGTTCTTTACCATCACTCATTCATATCTTTATGTACATATTCTTTATCCCTTTACACTTGTGTGTATAAGGTAGTAGTTGTGGAATTGTTAGGTTAGATTACTTGTTGGTTATTACCGCATTGTCGGAACTAGAAGCACAAGCATTTCGCTACACTTGCATTAACATCTGCTAAGCATGTGTATGTGACAAATAAAATTTGATTTGATTTGCACATTATCATCATCATCCATCATCATCTGCACATCTATCACTCCAGTGTTAATGCTAAATTGTAATTATTTCACCTCTATGGCATGTTTATTGCCTTACCTCCCTAATCATACTACATTTGCACACTGTACATAAACTATCTATTGTGTTATTGACTGTAAGTTTGTTTATCCCATGTGTAACTCTGTTGTTTTGTCGCACTGCTTTGTTTTATCTTGGCCAGGTCGCAGTTGTAAATGAGAACTTGTTCTCAGCCTACCTGGTTAAATAAAGGTAAAATAAAAAATAACTAAATACCGTTCTTTATCTATTGAAGCCACTGTGAGGAGAGAGTGGATGACGACTGACTAACGTCTGCAAATCTGTTGTAAAAACTCTGAAAACGTATTTGTGTGTGGTTGTTCACTCATGAATACATACATAGAGTTGTAGACAGAAGTTTACATACACTTGGGTTGGAGTCATTAAAACTAGTTTTTCAACCACTCCACAAATGTCTTGTTAACAAACTATAGTTTTGGCAAGTCGGTTAGGACATCTACTTTGTTCATGACACAAGTAATTTTTCCAACAATTGTTTACAGACAGATTTTTTCACTTAAAATTCACTGTATCACAATTCCAGTGGTTCAGAAGCTTACATACACTAAGTTGACTGTGCTTTTAAACAGCTTGGAAAATTCCAGAAAATTATGTCATGGCTTTAGAATCTTCTGTTAGGCTAATTGACATCATTTGAGTCAATTGGAGGTGTACCTGTGGATGTATTTCAAGGCCTACCTTCAAACTCAGTACTTCTTGCTTGACATCATGGGGAAATCAAAAGAAATCAGCCAAGACTTCAGAAAAAAATGTGTAGAACTGTAACGGCTTTCTTCCAGGGGTGAAGGAGAGGACCAAAGTGCAGCGCGGCTAGTGTTCAACATGTTTAATTAAAGAACAAGTGAAACACTACAAACAGCATACAAAATAACAAATGTGAAAAAACCGAGACAGACCTATCTGGTGCAGACAAACACAGAGACAGGAAACAACCACCCACAAAATCCCAACACAAAACAAGCCTCCTATATATGATTCTCAATCAGGGACAACGATTACCAGCTGCCTCTGATTGAGAACCATATTAGGCTGGACACAGAAACAGACAAACTAGACACACAACATAGAATTCCCACCCAGCTCACGTCCTGACCAACACTAAACAAGCAAAACACATAATAACTCTGGTCAGGACGTTACAAGAACTCCACAAGTCTGGATCATCCTTGGGAGCAATTTCCAAACGCCTGAAGATACCACGTTCATCTGAACAAACAATAGTACTCAGGTATTAACACCATGGACCACGCAGCTGTCATAATGCTCAGGAAGGAGACGCGTTCTGTCTCCTAGAGATGACGTACTTTGGTGCGAAAAGTGCAAATCAATCCCAGAACAATAGCAAAGGACCTTGTGAAGAGGCTGGAGGAAACGGGTACAAAAGTATCTATATCCACAGTTAAACCAGTCATATTGACATAACCTGAAAGGCCACTCAGCAAGGAGGAAGCCACAACTCCAAAACCACCATAAAAAAGCCAGACTACGGTTTGCAACTGCACATGGGAAACAAGATCGTACTTTTTGGAGAAATGTCCTCTGGTCTGATGAAACACAAATAGAACTGTTTGGCCATAATGACCGTCGTTATGTTTGGAGGGAAAAGGGGAGGCTTGCAAGCCAAAGAACACCATCCCAACCGTGAAGCTCGGGGGTGGCAGCATCATGTTGTGGAGGTGTTTTGCCGCAGGAGGGACTGGTGCACTTCACAAAATAGATGGCATCACGAGGCAGGAAAATGATGTGGATATATTGAAGCAACATCTCAAGACATCAGTCAGGAAGTTAAAGCTTGGTCGCAAATGGGTCTTCCAAATGGACAATGACCCCAAGCATACTTCCATAGTTGTGGCAAAATGGCTTAAGGACAACAAAGTCAAGGTATTGGAGTGGCCATCACAAAGCCCAGACCTAAATCCTATAGAACATTTGTGGGCAGAACTGAAAAAGCGTGTGTGAGCAAGGAGGCCTACAAATCTGACTCCGTTACACCAGCTCTGTCAGGAGGAATGGGCCAAATTCACCCAATTTATTGTGGGAAGCTTGTGGAAGGCTACATGAAACGTTTCACCCAAGTTAAACAATTTAAAGGCAATGCTACCAAATACTAATTGAGTGTATGTAAACTGCCAACCCACTGGGAATGTGATGAAAGAAATAAAAGCTGAATAAATAATTCTCTCTACTTTTATTCTGACATTTCATAAAGTGGTGATCCTAACTGACCTAAAACAGGGAATTTTTACTCTGATTAAATGTCAGGAATTGTGAAAAACTGAGTTTAAATCTATTTGGCTAAGGTGTATGTAAACTTCCGACTTCAACTGTACCTTCAACGGGCACCGGTTTGGCTACCAGGGGACTTGTGTGTACCAGCTGGTGGCGCTGTGCACCCAGAAGCCGGGCCTGTTGCTGTTCAAGGTGACGGTGCAGAATGACCACCGCGGGAGCAAGATCGTGGCCTACGCTAAGATTGTCATCTTCACCATCAGCAGGGTCTACCCCCTTCAAGGTACTGGTGAGTGTTGCTGTATAGCAGCCTTAAAGTATGGGTCGCGGACCTGTTAATGTTGGGAATCGTGTCAGAGTAAATGTATAATTATTTAATGACTTAATTTGGCCAAGTGCAACTGCGGTCTCTGTTCGGTGTGCTCTCTGCTTAGCAGCGGTGTCTGCTCAGTTTGGCAGCTGCGCGAGAGGGAGATGCCCATGTGCTTTGCGGTTTACCAGATATTTTTTCTGGAGTTTTCTTTTAGACACTCCGCGACATAGTCCAATAATTCCTATAATAACTACAACCTAAAACTTCTTACCTGGGCATATTGAAGACTCATGTTAAAAGGAACCACCAGCTTTCATATGTTCTCATGTTCTGAGCAAGGAACTTAAACGTTAGCTTTCTTACATGGCACATATTGCACTTTTATTTTCTTCTCCAACACTTTGTTTTTGCATTATTTAAACCAAATTGAACATGTTTCATTATTTATTTGAGGCTAAATTGATTTTATTGATGTATTATATGAAGTTAAAATAAGGGTTCATTCAGTATTGTTGTAATTGTCATTATTACAAATACATTTTAAAAATCGTCCGATTAATCGGTATCGGCTTTTTTTGGTCCTCCAATAATCGGTATCAGCATTGAAAAATCATAATCGGTTGACCTCTAGTCAAGGGTGCCAATTGAAGTCAAGGGGTGTGTCTGCCTTTTGGATTACTCTCTCTCTCTACAGAGAACCCCTGTGGTTCAAGTCAAGAGCTACCCTTCCCCTTTCAGTCTGCTCTGCGCATGTCTGAAAGTGACAGAGCCAGCGGCCAAGAGAGTTTTTCACAGTATGTCATAAAACATTATTACACTTATAAATGTATGTAAAATGCTAATATATATTAGATCCAGTACAATGGAATAACTAAGACCTGAATTTGAATGCAGGGTGTTTCGATTCCTCCTTCTCTTTCTGTCAAACAGGGTCAACCAAAAACACTGGGCCTGATGGTTCATGGAGATACTGGGGAAGCAATATAGAAATGTTTTGATCCCTTAAATGATTTTACTACTAAATGATCCATATCACAACCATCATACCTCTTCACAAAAATGTACCTAAATCAATTTTGGAAAAAGGATTTTACTCACAAAAGTCGTAGGAATTTTCTTTTCAGTTAGAAATAGTAGGCCCTGCATCAAATAACTATTTTCATCAGAAAAACGAACCCTCAAATGCACTATAGCATTTTGTAAGTTGTCTGCAGGTGTCTTGTTGTATCAAGTATCAAGTCATTATCAGGTTATGTAAACTGCGTTCTAATACTCAACGTAGAAGGATTTGTCTTAATGTACAGTATATGAAAGTGATGCTATGAAAAGGATTCTTTCACGTTTTCAAGCTGACTGACAAATCACTGCATATTACTGTGATTAAAAAGAGCATATGAAACATTGTTTTTCATGAGGCCTACCTGTGCACCTTCCTTTAAGCACCTCTGAACACCTCTCCTGTCCTTGATCCATACCACATACAGCCATTTGCGGATCTTTTCAGTGTCCATGTGAAAGATGGTTATTGCGAGGATGGAACATTTGTTAACTTAAAAAAAAAAGTAAAATGAAGGTCTGCAAGCTTACACTTATATTTAGAAAAATGTATGTAAAATCATGTGAGATGAAAATGGACAAACTCAAGGGTGTGCAGTATGTAGGCCCACTGAGTGGACATTCTGAACCTTGTTTGAAGTCACTAGGTCACATGACCAAGGAGCTATTGACGTTCTAAATTTGGAAAAATTAATGTAAAATCATGTGAGATGAAAATGGACAAACTGAAGGGTGTGCAATGTGTAGGTCCACTGAGTGGACATTCTGAACCTTGTTTGTCATTAAGTCATTAGGTCACATGACCAAGGAGCTATTGTCATTTTACATTTTGACAAATTCATGTAAAATCTTGTGAGATGAAAATGGACAAACTAAAGGGTGTGCAATATAGAAGGGTAGTCAGTGGACATTCTGAACCTTGTTTGAGTCAAGTAGGTCACATGACCAAGGAGCTATTGAAATTAGAATGTAAAAAAAGTTTGTACTTTGTTCACGTTCCCTAACTAATTCAACTAGGAATACAAAATGCTGCTCACATTTCCACATGTTTATTAGCTTTGGAAAGCGAATTAATGTCCAAATCGTGAAAATAATACCTGTGCAATGTTGTGTGCAATTTTTCCAACATCATGACACTTATTTGGAGTCTGTGGCTCGAGTGGTTTGAAAGCTATTGAGGTTTGAAAGCGCGAATATCTGTCGAATATCCAACTTGAAACTGTCTTTACCTCGGTTCATTAGGACTGTGTTTTTGTTTTCTGGTTTACATCCGTGTGTTTAAAAAAAATATTTTTATATTTTTTTAACTTTTAGTTGGTACTCATCCCGGATCCGGGAGCACCCCCCACAGTAAAAAAGCTGACTAGCATAGCCTAGCATAGCGTCACAAGTAAATACAAGCATCTAAATATCATTAAATCACAAGTCCAAGACACCAGATGAAAGATACAGATCTTGTGAATCCAGCCATCATTTCTGATTTTTAAAATGTTTTACAGGGAAGACACCAATATGTAAATCTATTAGCTAACCACGTTAGCAAAAGACACAACTTTTTTTACCCCACCATTTTTTTCCTGCATCAGTAGCTATCACTAATTCGACTAAATAAAGATATATATAGCCACTAACCAAGAAACAACTTCATAAGATGACAGTCTGATACAATATTTATGGATAGGATATTTTCTTTTAGAAAAATGTGCATTTTTCAGGTAAAATCACAGTTGTACATTGCAGCTGCAATCTGAAATAGCGTTGGAAGCAGCCGGAATAATTACAGAGACCGACGTCAATTACCAAACTACTCATCCTAAAACATTTCAGAAAAATACACAGCCTACAGCAATCGAAAGACACAGATCTTGTGAATCCAGACAATATTTCAGATTTTCTAAGTGTTTTACAGGAAGACACAATATGTAAATCTATTAGCTAACCACGATAGCAAAAGACACAACTTTTTTTCTCCACCATTTTTTTCCTGCAATCAGTAAGCTATCACTAATTCGACAAAATAAAGATATATATAGCCACTAACCAAGAAACAACTTCATAAGATGACAGTCTGATAACATATTTATGGTATAGGATATTTTCTTTTAGAAAAATGTGCATTTTTCAGGTATAAATCACAGTTGTACATTGCAGCTGCAATCTGAAATAGCGTTGGAAGCAGCCGGAATAATTACAGAGACCGACGTCAATTACCAAACTACTCATCCTAAAACATTTCAGAAAAATACACAGCTTACAGCAATCGAAAGACACAGATCTTGTGAATCCAGACAATATTTCAGATTTTCTAAGTGTTTTACAGCGAAAACACAATATATCGTTATATTAGCATACCACATGAGCTAACATCACCCCAGCATGAAATCAAGGCAAAGGGGGCGATAACGTTATCGCCACCAAAATATATTAATTTTTTCACTAACCTTCTCAGAATTCTTCAGATGACAGTCCTGTAACATCATATTACACAATGCATATAGAGTTTGTTCGAAAATGTGCATATTTAGCATCACAAATCTTGGTTATGCTATGTAATCTGTCAAAACATGGCATGCATTCGGGCCGGCGCCATCTTGGAAAGGCACCTATGATTACGATTATTTATCGATTAGATTGACTAAAAAAATACAGGTTGGACAGCTAATGAAAGATGCATTGGTTATTAATGCAACCGCTGATTTAGATTTTTTAAATTAACGTTACAAGACATACATTGTGAGTTACAGCCAGACTAGTGCCCAAAAAAATGTCCGACAACTGCGTTTAAATTTTTCCACATAAATACGGAATAAAATCATAAATAACTCTTACTTTTGGACGAGCTTCCATCAGTATCTTGGGCAATGTGTCCTTTGTCCAAAAGTATCGTTGCTTTGTTGTAAAACGACCTCCTCAACTTCAGAACTAGCAGCTAACGATAGCTTCACGGCACACACATGCCCAAATCGTCAAACGCAATACTAAGGAAATTCAGAAAAATAGCAATATACTCGCATGAACTGATATAAATCGGTTTCAAATAACTTCGTTATGATGTTTCTAACACCTATATCGAACTAAATCACAGACGGATAGATCTTTGATCAATAACGAGAGCTTTTGAGCATGCGATTCTGATGTCCTCCCTTGCGTCCTGGAGAGCGTCAAAAGGAAGGGTCATCTCACTCCACTCCCTTTTATAAACTCTGACAAACACGTAGAGACACCATTCCACTTCTCATTGGTTACTGACATCCAGGGGAAGGCGGGTGCAGTTCATGTCAAGCCATAGGGCACACACAGAGTTTTCAACTGATCCGAGATCAGAGACTATTTTTCAGAGCTTCGCATGTCCTGTCATGAGTTTCGCTGTAGAAAGAGTTCTGGTTCACCCACAGACATAATTCAAACGGTTTTAGAAACTAGAGATTGTTTTCTATCCAATATTAATAATAATATGCATATTGTAAGAGCAAGAATTGAGTATGAGGCAGTTTAATTTGGAGACGATAAATGCTAACGTTGAAACAGCACCCCCTATATTGAGAAACCTTGAACCTTTTTTTAACTAGGCAAGTCAGTTAAGAACAAATCATTATTTACAATGACGGCCTACCCCGGCCAAACCTGGACGACGCTGGGATAGTTGTGCGCCGCCCTATGGGACTCCCAATCACGGCCGGATGTGATACAGCCTGGATCAGTCAGTTTTTTCCAGTTCAGAAAAAAAAGATGACTTCTATTTTAACATCAAGAAGCTCCAACTCAGACTTTCTTTTGACAATAATTTCTACAGTAGGCCTGATCATTTTTCATCATCTATACTGTTACTTAGGGTTGCACTATCAAAAAGCCTGCGTGTCTGTTCTGTTATGCGTCTGTGTGATGTGATCAATCCGTTTGTTCCAGTTCAGAATGAAAAATGATTTATTGAATTAACAGCAACAGTTCCAACCTAGACAGATGTAAGAGTTAATGGGGGAAATAAACATGACTAGCTATTTCATTATATATTGTTATCTATGTTGCATATGTTTTAGGCGTAAGGGCAATAAAATGTACCAATATGTACGTATAGTTGCATATGTTCCTAAGCTTGGGTCACAGGAAAACACAGAATTTCTAATTTGGGTCCCAAGCTGAAAAAGTTTAAGAACCCCAGCTGTATAGGGACAGAATGTATGGGGGGGTTGTATATTTACAGGAATTTATAATTATGTTAGTTAGTATTTTAAGACTCTTGGTATTTAATACTAAGTGGTGGTTTATTTTCCCCCACGTGTTAAATTCTACCACACATGGTGCTGTTACAGCTATTTAAGCGTTCAAGTCTTTAATCCTTGCGGATTTAATGAAATTAACATTTAATTGGGAATTGCTCTGGATTAGTGAACAATGGAAAAATATTAAATCTATAGGCTCCCATATAATTCTCCTTTCTCTTTTGTCTCAGTTGGATGGACAGCTTGTGTCCCTGCCCCTGGGCCTGAACAGTCAGCTGATGGTGTTCTGCAGTGGCCAAAGGGAGGTGGTGGAGACTGCTGCGGGCATCACGCTGACCTTTGACTGGCACAGCACGGTGTACGTCAAACTCCCCAGCCACTACCAGGGGGCAGTCTGCGGCCTGTGTGGCAACTACAACGCCATGCCCCAGGACGACCTCACTATAGGGACAGTCATCCCGCGCCCGACGCCACCTGGCTGGGTGAGATCTGGCAGGTGGCCCTTGTGCCTGGCTGCTCCTCTGGATTCCAGGGGACACAATGCCAGTCCTGCTCTGACACAGAGAATAATGCGTACAGCTCCCCCTGTGGCATCATAGCAGACAAGGCCGGCCCCTTCAAAGAGTGCCATGGCAACGTGGACCCTGCTCCGTACCTGGAGGACTGTTTTCGATGCCTGTTATAATCATGGTTACCAAGCGTTGGTGTGCGACGCGGAAGCAGCCTACGTCGCTGCCTGTCAGAGCAAAGGGGTGACCGTCCATTCCTGAAGGAGCGAGTGCTTCTGTCGTGAGTCGGAGTTACTTTGTTACCTTACATCATATATGACGTTTAGCGTACATTTTTATCCAAAGCCATGTCCCCCTCGCTAAAGAAGTTTCTAACCTTGGGTCTTTTTCTGGTTAAATAAAAATTACTTAGTCATGCATGCATACATTTTTTGTATGGCTGGTCCCAGGAATCAAACCCACAACCCTGTTACAAGCGCCATACTCCCAACTGAGCCATGATGTAATAAAATTAACTGTTAACATATAATATTTTTTGGGGGGGGGGGGGGGGGGGGGGGGMGGATCAGCTTTAATATTCCAGATTGTGGCTTCTACAAATGTTTGCTTAATTTCCAATCCTCAACGAAACAAATTGTGTATATACTTTATTTCACTCCTAATCGGAGTAAACTACAATTCAACCCTCCATTAATTACATCCTGTTCTGAGGGCTGCCAGTGTGACAAAGGCTACCTGCTGAGTGGTGACGCCTGCGTACCCTTGGCACAGTGCGGTTGCTCTTACGGGGGGCACTACTACAGGAAGGGGGAGACCTTCTACCCCCAGGGTCTGGAACAGTGTACCTGTGGGGAGAACAGAGCAGTCTCCTGCCAGAAGGCCAGTGTGGTGCCGAGGAGGCCTGTAAGGTGGTAAACGCGGTGTTGGGGTGCCACCCAATTGGGCAGGCCACGTGTTTGGCGTCAGGCGACCTCCACTACATGTCATTCAGACGCAGGTTCGACTTCCAGGGCACCTGCGTCTACACGCTGGCCAAGGTGTGTGAAGACGACAAAGGCAGACTGACCGGCTTCACCGTGACTCAAGGGATTGAAAAGTACGGCAATGGGAAGGTGGCTGTCACTAACATGATCGCTGTGTCTGTCACAGCTATGCCATCAGCATTTTGCAGGGGATGAGCTGGAGAGTGATTGTAAGTGAGCATCTTTTTGAACAACTTTTAGATTATTATTTTATTTTTCCTATACTTAAAATAACCTGTAGTCCACGCCAGGGGTGGTGGCCCTGGGAATTGTCCTTTCTGTGATCCTGTTTGGCCTTGTCCTATCCAACACTGGTGGATGTGGAGCTGGTGAACCTTCCTCTCTCTCTGTGCTGGCTGGGTTATGGTGACCCAGTAGGGTTGTAACATTATCCTCCAGACAGACTTCGGCCTGCGGGTGCTCTATGACACCGTGTACTACATCAAAGTCATCGTTCCCTCCACCTACCAGAGCAAGATCTGTGGCAACTACAACACCAAGCCAGACGACGACTTCCGCCTACCAAATGGGCAGCATGGATGAGTTTGGGCAGGTGTGGGTGCTGGACCTCCCTCGGGCAGTGTGTGGAGGCTGCGGCGGGCAGTGCCCAGTATGTGATCATGCCAACGCATCCCAGTATGGCAGGCTAGACTCCTGCGGCATCATGGCAGCAGACAACGGGCCCTTCCAGGCCTGCCACAATAAGGTGAATCCGGCAGTATACGTGGCCCACTGTGTGTTTGACGTGTGTGCCATGGACGGGGACAGAGGGACTCTGTGAGCGCATCCAGGCTTACGCCATCGCTTGTCAGTATGCTGGGGCCCAGATACAGGCCTGGAGGAGCAGCTCCTTCTGTGAGTCTGAACCATCAGATGAGATTACTGTAACCTGTTTACATGTTTAATTACTACTGTTAGTTTCTTATTTTTCAGAGTAAATAACTCACGGACACTAGAGAAGCTTAACCAAGTTTAATTCTTCCCAAAGGGTCGTTACAGCTGTATTCAGACAACAAAACATTTCTCACCATCACAGGTAGCCCCACTTTGGACAGTCCTCCTTCTCTCCAATCCTTACATCTTATGGTTCCACTTGAAGAGAGTAACAGGATACTAAACCCTTTTTACTCCCTTCAGGGGATCTGACCTCCTGACCTCAACCCCTCCTTTGCCTAATCCACAGATGTCCATCTGTCTCCCCTATAGCAATCCTGGGATCTCCTCCCGTCCACCCAGCACATTCCACAGCCACTCTGTCTTTCTACAGATCTCACTCCTTAATATACTATGTGTCTGATCTATCATGTCTTTAAATATCTCAAATTTTAGAATCCAACACTACTTTAACCAACCTGCAGAAAAGAGTGATGTAGAAGTGATATACTGTATTAGTCTTGCATATTTAAATCCACTGTCAACTCTCTCTCTCATGGTATTCCCCTGCAGCTGTCTCCTGCCCAGCTAACAGCCACTACGAGCTATGTGCCGACACCTGTGGTACTAGCTGTGCCAGCCTGGTGGACTCCTTCACCTGCTCTTCTAGCTGCTTTGAGGGCTGCCAGTGTGACGTGGGCTTCGTCTCTGACGGCGACAAGTTTGTCTCCATGGAAATGTGCGGATGCATCTACGACGGCATGTATCTGATGGTGAGGCGAAAGATCGCCCAACTATGTCTATTGTACATGAATAGCACTGTTCTATATTTCCAGATTGGCCAACTGGTGGTAACCAAAGGCTTTGACACTGTGTGTGCCAGGCCTCGGCTGGTGAGGTGTGAGAAGCTGATCTGTGCCAGCGGAGAGGTCTGTGGGGTGAAGGACGGGGTCAGAGGATGCCAACTCAAACAGGGACACTGCATGGTCCATCCTGGTGCCCACTTCACCACCTTCGATTGCATGAAGGGGGTTATGAGGTAGCCTCTGACCAGACCTCTGCCCAGTGGTTCAGGGTGGTGGTGGATGTCTGCAGTAACGGAGCCTATACCAATGTGACTACAGTCTACGTCTTCTTCAAGTATGTCACTGTCAACAGCCAGCACAACACCTGGGTGAGTAAGGCTGAGGAATGAGGGATGAGACCTCCTCCACAGAGCACATTTACTGTAGCAGTTTGCGCAAAGAAATTTAGATATTTTTGGTAACCTCATTTTGTAATGGACATGACTGACTGTCTTCGTCCTCTTCCTGTATCTCCCAGGTGAATGGTCAGAATGTGTCCCTTCCCAGCACTCCAGCCAAACAGCTGTCTGTCAGCATCGCCAACAGGACAGTGGTCATCGAGAGGGATTCTGGTGTGCGTGTCACTTACTCCATCTCCCAGGAGCTATTCGTTACTGTCGACAACCACCTGGCTGGCAAGGTGTGCAGCGCCTGCGGCAACTACCATGGTATTGTCAAGGATGACATGACAACAGCCAACGGGAAATCCTACACAGATGCGACTGTGATTGTTGGCTACTGGTGGGTTGGGGACTTCTCTAGCTGGTGAGTGGTTGGCCTGTAGAGTATAATGATCTGTAACTCTTCTTATAGAGCAGTAGTATAACGAGGTACTGTACATAGAACATCCCTACAGTATTCCCTCAGTGTCCAGTTATAATATTTGCTTTAATCCTATGCCTAGTAGAAGTGATTTCTCTTTCTCTACAATACTGTAAATTACTTGCCGAGCCTCTACTTATCCTCGTAAAATTTTCATCTTGAACATCTTGCCCTTTATTATGCTAAGCGCAATTTGTAATTTGACCGTTGCAATAAGCATGAAGATATGGGTATGCAGCAACGCTAAGACCATTCAACCGCTTAGTCTCTTAAACAAGTACCAAACAAGGAGCCTGCCGAATCCTTTTAAGGGAATAAAAGTGTGGTTTTTAATTGCATTTCTTCCTATCTAATTAAACAACATAATTACTAAACAGGTTACACTGACAGGCTGGGCCGTCAAAACGCTCCTAAGATTGTCATGCCATCACTGCTCGTCATCCCAAGGCCACTTAAAAAACATACTAATTTGAGCCTTCCATCTTCAATGTTGTGTCACTTGGGTTGGTGGTGGGTGGGGGGCTTCTTGTAGCTTGCTACGGCTTAATGTTAGCCATTCCTCGCTGCTTCAATGTGCTGTTGTCTTTGTTCCTCTGTTTTGCTACTTTGTGTGCTGGCCCTGATGATAAAATGGCGCCGGAAGAAATGGCAGCAGTTTTACGGGCGCCCAACCAATTGTGCTATTATGTGTTTTTTTTCGCGTTATTTGTAACTTATTTTGTACATAATGTTTCTGCAACCGTATCTTACGGCAGAAAAAAGCTTCTGGATATCAGGACAGTGATCACTACCTCGGATTAGACAAAGATTTTTTGCTACAACAAGCAGGACGCACAGAACATTCTCCAAACACCCGACAGGGCCGACATTCCCGTTATTTGCAAGAGGAAGCGACGCAGGTACAGAGCACAAAGAGCCGGATGCCTCGTGAGGACCCAGAGAAGGCGAGTGGGAAAGCTGCCATTACCGTCAATACTACTCGCCAACGTGCAATCATTGGACAATCAATTAGACGAGGTACAATCACGAATATCCTACCAACGGGACATCAAAAACTGTAATATCCTATGTTTCATGGAATCGTAGCTGAATGACGACATGGATATTCAGCTAGCGGGATATACGCTGCACCTGCAAGATAGAACAGCACACTCCGGTAAGACGAGGGGGGCGGTCTGTGCATACTTGTGAACAACAGCTGATGCACGAAATCTATGGAAGTCTCTAGATTTTGCTCGCCTGAGGTAGAGTATATTGTGATAAATTGCAGGCCACACTACTTGCCTAGAGAGTTTTCAGCTATACTTTTCGTGGCTGTTTATTTACCCCCACAGACAGATGCTGTCACTAAGACCGCACTCAGTCAGCTGTATAAGGAAATAAGCAAACAGGAAACCACTCAACCAGAGGCGGCGCTCCTAGTGGCCGGAGACTTTAATGCAGGGAAACTTAAATCAGTTCTACCAAATTTCCATCAACATGTTAAATGTGCAACCAGAGGGGTAAAAATTCAAGATCACCTGTACTCCACACACAGAGACGCGTACAAAGCTCTCCCTCGCCCTGCATTTGGTAAATCCAACCACAACTCTATCCTCCTGATTCCTGCTTACAAGCAAAAATTAAAGCAGGAAGCACCAGTGACTCGGTCTATTAAAAAGTGATCAGATGAAGCAGATGCTAAACTACAGGACTGTTTTGCTATCACAGACTGGAACATGTTCTGGGATTCCGATGGCATTGAGGAGTACACCACATCAGTCACTGGCTTTATCAATAAGTGCATACATACATACCCCAACCAAAAGACATGGATTACAGTTAACATTCGCACTGAGCTAAAGGGTAGAGCTGCCGCTTTCAAGGTGCAGGACTCTAACCCGGAAGCTTACAAGAAATCCTGCTATGCCCTGCGATGAACCATCAAACAGGCAAAGCGTCAATACAGGGATAAAATTGAATCCTACTACACCGGCTCCGACTCTCGTCTTATGTGGCAGGGTTTGCAAACTATTACAGACTACAAAGAGAAGCACAGCCGTGAGCTGCCCAGTGACATGAGCCTACCAGACTAGCTAAATAACTTCTATGCTCGCTTCGAGGCAAGCAACACTGAAGCATGCATGAGAGCATCAGCTGTTCCGGACGATTGTGTGATCACGCTCTCAGTAGCAGACGTGAGTAAGACCTTTAAACAGGTCAACATACACAAGGCTGCGGGGCCAGACGGATTACCAGGACGTGTGCTCCGGGCATGTGCTGACCAACTGGCAGGTGTCTTCACTGTCATTTTCAACATGTCCCTGATTGAGTCTGTAATACCAACATGTTTCAAGCAGACCACCATAGTCCCTGTGCCCAAGAACACAAAGGCAACCTGCCTAAGTGACTACAGACCCGTAGCACTCACATCCGTTGCCATGAACTGCTTTGAAAGGCTAGTAATGGCTCACATCAACACCATTATCCCAGAAACCCTAGACCCACACCAATTTGCATAGCGCCCAAACAGATCCACTGATGATGCAATCTCTATTGCACTCCAACACCATCATTAAGTTTGTAGTAGACACAACAGTGGTAGGTCTGATCAACGACGAGACAGCCTATAGGGAGGAGGTCAGAGACCTGGCCGGGTGGTGCCAGAATAACAACCTATCCCTCAACGTAAGAAAGACTGAGATGATTGTGGACTACAGGAAAAGGAGGACCGAGCACGCCCCCATTCTTGTCGACGGGGCTGTAGTGGAGCAGGTTGAGAGCTTCAAGTTCCTTGGTGTCCATATCAACAACAAACTAGAATGGTCCAAACACACCAAGACAGTCGTGAAGAGGGCACAACAAAGCCTATTCCCCCTCAGGAAACTAAAAGATTTGGCATGGGTCCTGAGATCCTCAAAAAGTTCTACAGCTGCAACATCGAGAGCATCCTGACCGGTTGCATCACTGCCTGGTACGGCAATTGTTCGGCCTCTGACCGCAAGGCACTACAGAGGGTAGTGCGCACGGCCCAGTACATCACTGGGGCCAAGCTGCCTGCCATCCAGGACCTCTACACCAGGCGGTATCAGAGGAAAGCCCTAAAAATGTTCAACGACTCCAGCCACCCCAGTCATAGACTGTTATTTCTACTACCTCATGGCAAGCGGTACCGGAATGCCAAGTCTAGCACAAAAAGGCTTCTCAACAGTTTTTACCCCCAAGCCATAAGACTCCTGAACATGTAATCAAATGGCTACCCTGACTTTTTTCTTTGTGTGCCCCCCCAACCCCTCTTTTATACTGCTGCTACTCTCTGTTTATCATATATGCATAGTCACTTTAACCATATCTACATGTACATACTACCTCAATCAGCCTGACTAACCGGTGTCTGTATGTAGCCTCGCTACTTTTATAGCCTCGCTACTGTATATAGCCGGTCTTTTTACTGTTGTTTTATTTCTTTACCTACCTATTGTTCACCTAATACCTTTTTTGCACTATTGGTTAGAGCCTGTAAGTAAGCATTTCACTGTAAGGTCTACACCTGTTGTATTCGGCGCACCTGACAAATAAACTTTGATTTGATTGCCCACTGCGGATTGCATCTCCATTATAAAAGACATTCTGCTGCGTAGTCTTAGGCATATTGTCCTGCGTTGTTTCTCTTGAGTGCCTGCATTAGGCTGACTCTTCTCTAAACTTCAGTCCCCTGTGTGTTCTCCTTATTACGTGTTTGTATTCAACATGATCGGTGGATGTTTGTCTTCTGGCTCGCTTCCAGTGTCCTGGAACTTGGAGTTATGTCGAATTGCCTTCTCTTTAATTGCAGTGGCCTGTAAGAATGCTGTTTCTCCATCTGTACTCAACTCTACAATGAAGTACTGATATTTCCTCCTGAATATTTGAATATTGCACTTTGAAGAAATCCTGCATTTCCACTTGCTTCGAGCAATAGTAACAATTGAGGTCACTCAATTACAGTGATTTGCAAAAATGAATTTGACTATAACAATTTAAAATTTGTAAAATCTTACCATGAAGTTAAACACTTTCACCTACATATGATCATGCTTACACAGCCTAGAGGCTTGTTGGATCATTGTCCTGTTGAAAAACAAATGATAGTCCCACTAAGCACAAATCAGATGGGATGGCTTATCGCTGCAGAATGCTGTGGTAGCCATGCTGGTTAAGTGTGCCTTGAATTCTAAATAAATCAGTGTC
Organism: Salvelinus sp. IW2-2015; assembly: GCF_002910315.2. Taxonomy (NCBI): domain Eukaryota; kingdom Metazoa; phylum Chordata; class Actinopteri; order Salmoniformes; family Salmonidae; genus Salvelinus; species Salvelinus sp. IW2-2015. The sequence continues at coordinate 172,435 of NW_019942762.1, read as the reverse complement.
ACCAGTAAAGCACCATCACACCTAATTCATGGTGGGAACCACACATGCGGAGATCATCTGTTCACCTAATCTGCGTCTCACAAAGACACAACGGTTGGAACAAAAAATCTCAGATTTGCACTCATCAGACCAAAGGACAGATTTCCATGTCCATTGCTTGTCTTTCTTGGCCAAAGCAAGTTTCTTCTTATTGGTGTCCATTAGTATTGGTTTCTTTGCAGCAATTCAACCAAGAAGGCCTGATTCACGCAGTCTCTGAACAGTTCCAAATCAAATGTTATGTCACATGCGCATGTGAAATGCTTACTTACAAGCCCTTAACCAAAAGTTAAGATAAAATAAATAATTTAAGTAACAAATAATTAAACAGCAGCAGTAAAATAACAAGCGAGGCTATATACAGGGGGTACTGGTACAGAGTCAATGTGCGTGCGCACTGGGTAATTGAGGTAAAATGTGCATGTTGGTAAAGTTAAAGTTACTATGCATAGGTTATAAACAGAGTAGCAGCAGCGTAAAAGAGGGCCTTTGATTAGCTGTTCAGGAGTCTTATGGCTTGGGGATAGAAGCTGTTAAGAAGCCTTTTGGACCTTCATTTGACACTCCAGTACCACTTGCCATGCGGTAGCAGAGAGAACAGTGATGTACTGGGCCGTACGCACTACCCTCTGTAGTGCCTTGCGGTCAGAAGCCGAGCAGTTGCCATACCAGGCAGTGATGCAACCAGTCAGAAAGCTCTATGGTGCAGCTGTAGAACTTTTGAGGATCTGAGGACCCATGCCAAATCTTTTCATTCTCCTGAGGGGGAATAGGCTTTGTCGTGCCCTCTTCACGACTGTCTTGGTGTGTTTGGACCATGATAGTTTGTTGGTGGACACAAAGGACATGGGGGTGTGCCCGGCCCTCCTTTTCCTGTAGTCCACGATCATCTCCTTTGTCTCCTTTGTCTTTATCACATTGAGGGAGAGGTTGTTTTCCTGGCACCACAAGACCAGGTCTCTGATCTCCTCCCTTAAGGCTGTCTCATCATTGTAGGTAATCAGGCCTACCACTGTTGTGTCATCAGCAAATTTGATGATGGTGTTGGAGTCGTGCCTGGCCATGCAGTCATGAGTGAACAGGGAGTGCAGGAGGGGACTGAGCATGCACCCCTGTAGGGCCCCCATGTTGAGGATCAGCGTGGTGGATGTGCTGTTCCCTACCCTTACCACCTGGGGGCGGCCCGTCAGGAAGTCCAGGATCCAGTTGCAGAGGGAGGTGTTTAGTCCCAGGGTCCTTAGTTTAGTGATGAGCTTTGAGGGCACTATGCTGTTGAACGCTGAGCTGTAGTCAATGAATAGTATTCTGACATACAGTTGAAGTCAGAAGTTTACCTACACTTAGATTGGAGAAATTAAAACTCGTTTTTCAACCACTGGCAAGTCGCTTAGGACATCTACTTTGTGCATGTCACAAGTCATTTTTCCAACAATTGTTTACAGACAGATTATTTAACTTATAATTCACTGTATCACAATTTCAGTGTGTCAGAAGTTTACATACACTAAGTTGACTGTGCCTTTAAACAGCTTGGAAATTTCCAGAAAAGGATGTCATGGCTTTAGAAGCTTCTGATAGGCTAATTCACATAATTTGAGTCAGTTGGAGGCCTACCTTCAAACTTGAAGATGCTGGAAGAAACAGGTACAAAAGTATCTATATCCACAGTAAAACGAGTCCTATATTGACATAACCTGAAAGGCCGCTCAGCAAGGAGATACCACTGCTCCAAAACCGCCATAAAAAAGCCAAACTTCGGTTTGCAACTGCACATGGGGACAAAGATCGTACTTTTTGGAGAAATGTCCTCTGGTCTGATTAAACAAAAATAGAACTGTTTGGCCATAATGACCATTGTTATGTTTGGAGGAAAAAGGGGGAGGCTTGCATGCCGAAGAACACCATCCCAACCGTGAAGCACGGGGGTGGCAACATCATGTTGTGGGGGTGCTTTGCTGCAGGAAGGACTGGTGCACTTCACAAAATAGATGACATCATGAGGAATGAAAATTATGTGGATATATTGAAGCAACATCTCAAGACATCAGTCAGGAAGTTAAAACTTGGTGCGCAAATGGTCTTCTCCGAATGGAACAATGACCCAAGCATACTTCCAAAGTTGTGGGAAAATGGCTTAAGGCCATCACAAAGTCAAGGTATTGGAGTGGCCATCACAAAGCCCTGACCTCAATCCTATAGAACATTTGTGGGCACAACTGAAAAGGCGTGTGCGAGCAAGGAGGCCTACAAACCTGACTCAGTTACACCAGCTCTGTCAGGAGGAATGGGCCAAAATTCTCCCAACTTATTGTGGGAAGCTTGTGGAAGGCTACCCAAAATGTTTGACCCAAGCTAAACAATTTAAAGGCAATGCTACCAAATACTAATTGAGTATATATGTAAACTTCTGACACACTGGGAATGTGATGAAAGAAATAAAAGCTGAAATAAATCATTCTCTCTACTTTTATTCTGGCATTTCACAATCTTAAAATAAATTGGTGATCCTAACTGACCTAAGACAGGGAATTTTTACTTGGATTAAATTTCAAGAATTGTGAAAAACAGAGTTTAAATGTATTTGGCTAAGGTGTATGTAAACTTCCGACTTTAACTGTAGGTGTTCCTTTTGTACAGGTGGGAAAGGGCAGTATTGAGTGCAATAGAGATTGCATCAACTGTGGATCTATCGGGGCGGTATGCAAATTGGAGTGGGTCTAGGGTTTCTGTGATAATGGTGTTGATGTGAGCCATGACCAGCCTTTCAAAGCACTTCATGGCTACAGACGTGAGTGCTACAGGTCAGTAGTCATTTAGGCAGGTTGCCTTAGTTCCTGTGCCCAAGAACACTATTTTATTTTTATTTTACATTTATTTATACAGGTTTTTTCTCATTGAGATAACATCTCTTTTCCAAGAGAGACCTAATGACACAAACAGATCCCACCATGTCAAACCAACAAATGATGTGTCGGCATTTGTAAAATTGTACCGAAACTTCCTGTTTCCATGACAGCTGTCATGATTTCTTTTAAAAAGGTATGACTTTACTCCCATAAAAACTGGATGGAAATGTGGTTAGTGTCACCAAACTGCATTACACTCAAAATAATTCGAATTCAGATGCTAATCTGGTTGACGACACTAGTTAGCTAGGTAACCAAACCCATTATGATTGATAGCTAGCATGCTAGCTAGCTTTACTGCTACATACAAAATAATTGTTTGCAACAATAACAGTCAAGTTAATTCTTATTGAAAGTCTTTAAAACAGTCCAAAACAACATATAAGCCTGTTAGAAAAAAATTATATTATGAAATGTACAGGCAAAATGCAAACCACCACAGAATCTGTCGAGATCTGGTTACACTTCCGCATCCAGTTGAGCAGTGGCTCTCCCTGACGGAGACATCCTTGAATCTCGCTCAACATCCACTCGAGGGCTCCAAGATAGACTGTATAGTGCACCTGGACAGAAGGCAAGGGGGAGCCCTCGAGTGGATGTTGAACTGGATGCGGGACTACCGCCTCTAGTTCAACATCCACTTGAGGCTATTACTCAATGACTCGAGGGCTAGGCAGGCTTCTCACAGTAGTAGGCCTACATGGAAAATTCTTGATGTGTGGGATAGCATGTAGCTAACTTTGTAGGGCCCAAGCCAAGTTGGCATAACCTATAACCAAGCGTAGCCTTTTGTTTTCTTTCCAAGGTTTGTAATTTTCTTGTTTTGTTCTAGCCTAATTCCCACTAACCTGGAACTGACTCTGTTCTGTAGCCTCAATTCAAAACTGTTGGGCCAAACTTACAGCTGCTGGGCCAACCTTACAACTGCTGAGATAGAAAAGAGATAGAGATAGAAAAGACTATACCCCACTTTCTGCATGCTTAGGAAATAATTTTACTCCCACTGAATGTTACCTCACTCAGACCTAACATACAGTGCTAAACTTGTTTTGAACTGTGAAATAATTATATGGAAAATAGTCTCAAAATGCCAAATAACTGCACACATGTTTTATTTTATTAAACAGACTAAAACCGATTCAGGGTAGCCTACACAGCCGATAGTGGGCGCTATATCTGCACTATTGTCTAGGATTGACGTGCCTTCCCGGTAATACACTCGTGTCCACCATGGACCGGCTCGTAGTTGTATATAAAGCATCATCCATTCAGCTGCAAAGGCATAATCAAAGATTTGTATAACCAACCCAAGCTAGACCACAAACTGTCGTTTCCAATGGGACCAAATTAATCGTAGTGGGCAGAACAAGCAAGCGTTATAGCATGTATTTTCGTTTTAGGATGGTGCACACCCTAAACTTATCGCGGTGTACAACAAATTGTCCGAAAATGTGAAAATGGTAGTGAAAAACAAACATCAAAATAGAGTTGGTGGTAAGGTTGTTTACCCCTCAGTAGCAGGGTAATTTTGGAGGGCAGATTGCATTTCTTCTCAGACCAACCCCTAACCCCCTCCCCCCTCTTTCCCTCGCCAGACGCTCAAAAATATACCAGACTACGAAAACTTTGCTGGATGTTTCAAGAGAAACATTTCAGGACCAGATTTTCATTAATTTCTGTACATTAAGTACTCTCATTAAATCGTGTTTTATCAGTTTTGCAAAGCGGACTTTTTGCGTCGATAAATTAGAACACTATAAACATTGTTTCTGAAGGAGCGGAGGCAAGGCAGCGACCTAAGCCTTTTTATTATTCATCTAATCTCCACAGTCACCTATTTTCCATTAATTGGACTTCTGACAGGTAATTTGTTTTCATTTGCCATTTACCATTTGCATAAATCTTTTACCAAAAGGCAATTTCCCCCGTCAAAACATGTGAACAACTAGGCTACAACAACGTGACTGCTCTGACAGGCTGTTATACATGTGCTTTGGGGATGAAAACTGTTATTGACCTGTGCGCATAGCTTTAAAGTTTGTATAATTTGCTACATTTATGTAAATAGCCTTGCAAGTAAGCCATGTTTTTCGTTGGTTTAAGAACATTTAGTCTATAGAATGTTCCCCATATCATTACATTTAAACGATTTCTAAATATCTTTGAGAGCACTTAACCATACATTTTGTATTTATTTATTTCACCTTTATTTTATCAGGGAGTCCTACTGAAACCAAGGTATATTTTACAGATGAGTCCTGAATTACACAAATTACAGAAAATACACACATCAAAATATAAATACAAGATGTACATAGAAAGAAAAACATGGTCATAAAAACAAACACATTCATCAGCAATAAGGTCCTCAATCATCTTTCAGGATTGCCCGAGAGACACCAACATATCAAGTTTAAGAGCTTTTAAGCTTGTTCCACAAATAAGGTGCAAGAAAAGTACATCAACTTTTAGTTAACTCATCAAAATGCTTTTTAAAAGACAGCTTTTCATCTATCCAGAAGCCCAGATATTTGTAAACAGGGACATGATCAATATGGACACCATCCAAAGTAAATATCATCAGTTATATTTATGCTCTCTAGAGAACAACATATGCTTAGTTTTACCTGCATTCAATACTAATTTCAGGTCAATAAGGTTTTTCTGTAATACAATGAAGGTATACTGTATGTCAGATAGTGCCTGGTCAACCGTGGGGGCAATAGCATACACAACAGTATAATCAGCCTACAAATGCAGGATAACATTATTTTACAGACATGTTAATATAAAAAGTACAGGACCCAGAATCGACGCCTCTGGGACACCTTTCGTAATTTACAGGTAACCTGATTTGACACCATCAGTAGATACAGATTGAGTTATATCGGCCAAGTGATTTTTAAAACAGTTACATGCAGCTTGGACTCGGGCCAATTGAAGAAAGACTCTGAATTAGCAGTGAGTGATCAACAATATCAAAAGCCTTTGACAGGTCAATGAAGAGGGCAGCACAATGTTGCCTTTTATCCATACAGTAAACCATATAACTAGGGATGCAGCAGAGGTAATGCTATGACCTGGTCTAAAACCGAATTAATGTACATTTAGAATACATTTAAAAGGTAAGAAAGATCTTAGCTGAGAATTAATCAAGGGTTCAAATATTTTAGCGAGGGAAGACCGTTTAGAAATAGCATACATGACATGAGCCACTGTATGGCAGCGATCATCAACTAGATTCAGCTGCGGGGCGATTTTTACTTGAGCGTATGGTCAGTGGGCCGGAACATAATTACAAATAATTTGTAGACTGCAAGAAGCTCAAACAGATACACTAGATATACAAAAGTATGTGGACACCCATTCAAATTAGTGGATTTGGCTAGATCAGCCACACCCATTGCTGACAGGTGTATAAAATTGACCACACAGCCATGCAATCTCCATAGACGAACATTGGCAGTAGAATGGCTTTACTGAAGAGCTCAGTGACTTTCAACGTAGCACCGTCATAGAATGCCACCTTTCCAACAAGTCAGATCGTCAGATTTCTGCCCTGCTAGAGCTGCCCCGGCCAACTCTAAGTGCTGTTATTGTGAAGTGGAAATGTCTAGGAGCAACAACGGCTCAGCTGCGAAGGGGTAGGCTACACAAGCTCACAGAATGGGATCGCCGCCGAATGCTGAAGCGCGTAAAAATCATCGGTCATTGGTTGCAACACTCACTACTGAGTTATAAACGGCCTCTGGAAGCAACGTCAGCACAATAACTGTTCGTCGGGAGCTTTACAAGCCTAAGCTCACCATGTGCAAAGCCAAGCGTTTTCTAGAATGGTGTAAAGTTCACTGCCATTGGACTTTGGAGCAGTGGAACACGTTCAAATCAAATCAAACGTTATTTGTCTCATGCGACGAATACAACAGGCACCTTATGGTGAAATACTTACATACAAGCCCTTAACCAGCAGTGCAGTTCAAGAAAGAGTTAAAGTATTTACCAAATAATGTAAAAAATAATACAAAATGTGCAGGGGTACAGGTTAGTCGAGGTAATTTGTACTTGTATGTAGGGGTGAAGTGACTATGCATAGATAATTACAGCGAGTAGCAGCAGTGTAAAAACAAATGGAGGGGGGTGGGGGTGTCAATGTAAATAGTCCGGGTGGCCATTTGATTAATTGTTCAGCAGTCTTATGGCTAGGGGGTAGAAGCTGTTCAGGAGCCTTTTGGTCCTAGACTTGGCGCTCCGGTACCGCTTGCCATGCGGTAGCAGAGAGAAAAGTTTATGAGTTGGATCACTGGAGTCTTTGACAATTTTTGGGGCTTTCCTCTCACACCGCCTGGTATATAGGTCCTGGATGGCAGGAAGCTTTGCCTCTGTAGCGCCTTACGTTCAGATGCCGGGCAGTTGCCATACCAGGCGGTGATGCAACCGATCAGGATGCTCTCGATGGTGCAGCTGTAGAACCTTTTGAGGATCTGGGGACCCATGCCAAATCTTTTCAGTCTCCTGAGGGGGAAAAGGTGTTGTCGTGCCCTCTTCACAACTGTCTTGGTATGTTTGTGGACAACAAGGAACTTGAAGCTCTCCACCCGCTGCACTACAGCCCCATCGATGTTAATGGGGGCCTGTTCGGCCAGCCTTTTTATGTAGTCCACAATCAGCTCCTTTGTCTTGTTCGCAGTGAGGGAGAGGTTGTTGTCCTGGCACCACACAGCCAGGTTTCTGACCTCCTCCCTATAGGCTGTCTCGTCGTTGTCGGCGATCAGACCTACTAATGTTGTGTCGTCAGCAAACTTAGTACTGCTACTACCAGCAGTACTACACCTGCACCTGTCGATGACACAAGTTGTTCTGCTTCCACGAGCACATCCAATGATAACACCAGTTATTCTACAGTTGTTGTGAACCCAGCTACCATGGACACTGACAGTTGTTAATCTGATGCAGCCCGGGAAAGCACCGAACAACAGACAGGGACGTTGGACCATCGAGAGGCGCAAATATTAAATATGATGAGAACTACATTGATTTGGGGTTCACTTATATTGGGAGTAGTGCCTTTCCTCAGCCACAGTGTGTTATATGTGCAAAAGTACTATCTCACAACTCGATGAAACAGGCATTTAGAAACAAAACATGCCAATTTGTAAAATAAGCCAAGGAGAGTTTTTTGAGCGAGAATAAAGATGACTTTCGATTAGTAAGACATGTATAAAAGCAACAGATACCATTAATATGAAGGGGCTAGAAGCGTCGTATATGGTGAGCTACCGAGTGGCTAGGACAGGCAAGCCCCATACTATTGTGGAAGACTTTATTCTTCCTGCTGCCACGGAGATGGTTGGGACAATGCTGGGGGGAAAGGCCCAAAAAACTATACAGACAATTCCTTCATCAAACAACACTGTTTCACGACGCATCAGTGACATGGCAGGAGATTTTTAAAACAATTACTGCTTCGCATACAAGCCATATCCACGGCAGTGTCCACGTTACTGCTGCATGAGTCAACAGACGTGGTGGGCCTGGCACAGCTTTTGGTATTTGTCCATTACGTTTATGGGGGGTCAATTAAGGAAGACATTCTCTTCTGCAAATCACTGGAAACCAGGACAACAGAAGAGGATATTTTTAAAGTACTGGACAGATTTGTGATGTCAAATGGTCTTTGGTGGTCAAGATGTGTTGGTATCTGTACTGATGGCGCAAAAGCCATGACAGGGAGACATAGTGGAGTGGTAACGCGCATGCAAGCAGTTGCTCTCAATGCCACTTGGGTACACTGCAGCATCCACCGAGAGGCTCTTGCTGCCAAGGGAATGCCTGACAGCTTGAAATACGTTTTGCACACCACAGTGAAAATGGTTAACTTTGTTAAAGCAAGGCCCCTGAACTCTTGTGCATTATCTGCACTATGCAATGATATGGGCAGCGACCATGTAACACTTTTACAACATACAGAAGTGCGCTGGTTATCAAGGGGCAAAGTATTGACACAAGCTTAAAGTTCTCTTTACTGACCATAATTATCTCTTGTCTGACCGCTTGCATGATGACGGAGTTTCTCACACGACTGGCCTATCTGGGTGATGTTTTTTCTCGTCTGTATGATCTGAATCTAGGATTACAGGGACTCTCCACAACTATATTCAATATGCTGTACAAAATTGAGGCTATGATTAAGAAGTTGGAGCTCTTCTCTGTCTGTATTAACAAGAACAACACACAGGTCTTTCCATTCTGTGCTTCCTTTGTGGCAACAGTTTGGGGAAGGCCCTTTCCTGTTTCAGCATGACAATGCCCCCGTGCACAAAGCGAAGTCCATACAGAAATTGTTTGTCGAGATCAGTGTGAAAGAACTTGACTGGCCTGCACAGAGCCTGACCTCAACCCCATCGAACACCTAATTGCCCAACATCAATGCCCGACCTCACTAATGCTTTTGTGGCTGAATGGAAGCAAGTCCCCGCAGCAATGTTCCAACATTTAGTGGAAAGCCTTCCCAGAAGAGTGGAGGCTGTTATAGCAGCAAAGGGGGAACCTACTCCATATTAATGCCCAAGATTTTGGACTGAGATGTTCAACGAGCAGGTGTCCACATACCTTTGGTCATGTAGTGTATAATATTTGAGTAAAACATACTCATTTCAAACCTTGCTTAAATTTGTATATGGTCACATATCTCTTCATTATGCGTGGGAATACTTTGGATGAGATTTACAAAATTAAAATCACTTGGAGCTGATTTGCTTTAGTTTTTACAGTCTTTTATGTCCAATAAACTCATTTTAAATACTTTTTTTTTTGCTCAGAAAACTTGGGTGGTCAAATAAAATCACCCGCGAGCCACATTCGGTCGCAGGCCAGCAGTTGGCGTAGGCCTGCTGTACCATAACTTTTCACAACTGACTGGCTTTACAGTTTCAGTGCTTGTAGTAGGTAAGTCTACTTTTCTTACTTTTTATTTGTCCTTTTCAGTTCAGGCAAAATGCAATAACCTCAGCTACTTCTCATGCCTAGAGAGTTGTATCTGTAGCCTAATGGGCTAGATAAAAACCATGACTGAGGTAAAAAATATTATCTAAGAATAACTTAGTTTAAACTTTGTTTACTTGAAGGTGAGCCTAGTCTTCTTTAAAGTAGAATGCTGTAACAAACACGATTATTGGCCTTTGCTATAACTCTTGCAGCATTTGGCGGATTAAGATATTGATTGGCAGTCCTTTGTTGTTAGTCCTGTTCTTAAGCCCTGGTTTGAGTGTTTAAAACCCTGTATCTCTCTAAACCATGCCACACTGCTCCAACTCAGAGACCATAAGTATGAATAGTTTTCGTTGCCTTATGGAACAGCTTCTCTATGCCCTGGGCTAGGGATGGAACAGATAGGGTCTGTGCCAAAGGATGAGCTCTGATCAGAGTCATTGGGGCTAAACGTTTTAATGGCTATGTCAAATTATTATGTTAACTACAGTGACGGCTATCTGATGCCCATCACAGTATGGTATTTCTCATACTAATGTATAGTATGAGTTCTGCCACCTCATTTGCTGCCAGAGTAGTTCTTAATGATCATATTTAAGTTGTACAGAAGTTGTACAGAAGTCCTGAGGACAGTGACTTAATATGACAAGTGATGCAATGAATACATAATTAGATATATAATATGGCTAATTTGTATGTTCACCGTTCAATTCTCACAAAATCCCACAATCATGTTCTGCACATGAATCAAATGTGCTCACAGTTCCCTAGAGATTAGTGTCAGGTGAGTACATTTTTCTGCAGCACTCCAACAAACAAGATTTTGTTTAAAGAAACATTTAGGCTTATCTGCTGTCTGTAACAAAACTCAGGACACTTTCTGCCTAGGGTGCCAATGTCTCCACAAAGAAAACTCCAGTGTGGGAGTTTGGTTTAAGAGCCACGGCCAGTTAACACTTGATGTGAAAATCTAGAAGGGCTTGGACGAACATCTGTAGAAAGAATGGCCTATGTGTGAAAAACAAACTGTAGCGGTATGCGGCATACCGTCGTGAGCAGTGACTGCACATTCCAGCTGAGAACAAAAAAACTGCTGAGTTACAGTGCCTTCAAAAAGTATTCACACCCCTTGACATTTTCCAAATGTTGTTGTTACAGCCTGCATTTCAAATGGATGAAACTTAGATTTAATGATATCTAGATATAATGTCAAAGTGGAATTATGTTTTCTATTTCTTTTTTTACAAATTAATAAAAAATGAAAAGCGGAAATGTCTTGAGTCAATAATTATTCAACTGCTTTGTTATGGCAAGCCTAAATAAGTTCAGGAGTAAAACATGTGCTTAACAAGTTGCATGGACTCACTCTGTGTGTAATAATAGTGTTTAACATGATTTTTTGAATGACAACCTCATCTCTCTAACCCACACATACAATTATCTGTAAGGTCCCTCAGTCAAAGAGTGGATTTCAAACACAGATTCAAACACAAAGACCAGGGAAGTTTTCCAATGACTCGCAAAGAAGAGCACCTACTGGTAGATGGGTCAAAACATTTATACAATTTTTAAAAAGCAGACAATGAATATCCCTTTGAGCATGGTGAAGTTATTTATTACACTTTGGATGGTGTATCAATACACCCAGTCACTACAAAGATCTACGAAGTTCCTAACTCAGGAAGGAAACCGCTCAGGGATTTCACCAAGAGGCCAGTAGTGACTTTAAAACAGTTACAGAGTTTAATGGCTGTGATACAGTAAGAGAGAACTGGGGATGGATCAACATCATTGTGGTTATTCCACAATATTAACCTAATTGACAGTGAAAAGAAGGAAGCCTATACAGAATAAATATATTCCAAACATAATCCTGTTTGCAACAAGGCACTAAAGTAATACTGCAAAAAATGTGTTATGTTTGGGGCAAATCCTATACAGCACATTACTGAGTACCACTCTCCATATTTTCAAGCATAGTGGTGGCTGTATCATGTTATGGGTATGCTTGTAATCGTTTAGGACTAGGGAGCTTTTCAGGATAAAAAATAAATGGAATGGAGCTAAGCTCAGGCAAAATTCTAGAGGAAAACCTGGTTGTCTGCTTTACACCAGACACTGGGAGATGAATTCAGCTTTCAGCAAGACAGTAACCTAAAACACAAGGCCAAATCTACACTGGAGTTGCTTAACTAGAAGAAAGTGAATGTTCCTGAGTGGCCAAGTTACAGTTTTGACTTAAATCTACTTGAAAATGTATGGCAAGACCTGAAAATGGTTGTCTAGCCATAATCAACAACCAATTGGACAGAGCTTGAAGAATTTTGAAAAGAATATTGGGCAAATGTTGTACAATCTAGGTGTGGAAAACTCTTAGATATTTACCCAGAAAGACACTCAGCTGTAATTCCTGCGAAAGGTGATTCTAACATTTCTTGACTTAGGGGGTTGAATACTTACCTAATCAAGATATATTAGTAATTTATTATATTCACTATATTTTTTAAATATATTTTTTTACAAATGTTAGAATTTGTCTTCCACTTTGACATTACATAGTATTTTGTGTAGATCGTTGACAACAAATTACAATTAAATAAATGTTATCCCCACTTTGTAACTAAACAAAATGTAGAAAAAGTAAAGGGGTGTGAATACTTTCTGAAGGCACTGTATGTCTTTAACCCCCTGACCAAATATCAAGTGCAACTCAACCCGGGTCTCTCCTCCCTGCACCCCAATACTGCCAGGACAGGACACCCGTGTTCTACGGTGCAGAGACTGAAATAGCCCCCTCTTCCCTTACCCCGAGTCAGGAGCTAATAACATAAAGAGATCATGGGAGAACTGTTTAAGTCTAGCAGCAACAGACCATGGCCTCCATAACAGGTCAGCTATAAGATCACAAGATGTTGGGGTTATTTGAAAGCGTCACCTCAATGTTTAATTCCTCCCCACGGTCATGGGCACCAACAAGGAATGTGAAGTCAAGAATAATTCTATAGATGTACCTTTTCCCTGTAGTTTCATTTCTTGAGAGAGATTGGTGTGATTTCAAGAACAGTCCTTTCTCTGATAGTGAAGTGTTAAAGTTGCAGGGTGTTGTGACTAGCTCTGCTGGTCCCCTCAGATACAAAGCTGTATGTGTTCAGCAACAAGGCTGATGTTAAACCACTGGGATCTGCACCTATTCCCCCCACAACCAGACCTGTCAGACACTGGTGGTGGGAGAACTTCAACACTCCTCTGGTCAGGACAACTGTAAGCCTGTTATGTTTCCTCATTATGAGCCCAGAAGTCTTTCCATTACGTTATGCTTGAAATATGTAATTGTCATGTATCAACTTGAGTCCCCCCCAGAGGATTGAACTTGGTTCTCCAATAAAGTATTTGCTTTCTGTTTTGCCATTTTTCTCCTACACTTTCAGTCGATGTCTTTGGGAGGTCCTTCATGTTTCTGGTGGTTGTTTCCCTTTGTCTCCAGGTGACATGGATCTCTCTCTGTTGGTGGCTTTCTGCGCCTGTGTTCCTCCTGCTTTGGGTGAGCTTTTTCCTTTCACTCTTTTTTTTGTTTTAGCTTCTCTCTCAAATACTTGACCCCAGCACTTGAATGGTGACTGAGGGGCGTTCAGTGTGGTTGAGGGAAGTGTAATGTTTTATTCAGAGTGCCAGTGATTAAAGAATGAGCTGGTCTGTCTGTACTAACAGGGTCAGGATTTGGCAGGGAGATGCCAGGTAAGTTTGCAGTGCATTGGATGCCTCAGTTGTGTCAAAGGAATGAGAAATGCAGTCTGTCTGCCTTGGAATGGACACAGAATGCATGGCCGTCTTTGTTGTTGGCTTATCAGTTGCCCTAGAGCAGTGTTTCCCAGCTCCAGTCCTCGAATAACCCCTTGTTTTTTACAGTACACATTTTTATTGTAGCCCTGGACTAACAAACCTGATTCAACTTGTCAACTAATTTCACACTTTTCACACTTTTGTTTTAACCCTAAATGGGCACACCTGATTCAATTAGTCAAAGGCTTGATGATTAGTTGACTAATTGAACCAGGTGTGTCCATTTAGGGTTAAAACAAAAGTGTGAAATGTCTGGGGGGTGGGGGGTTGGGAAACCCTGTCCTAGAGTATGGCTGTCTTTAGAGAAACTGGAAAGGTCATTCACAGGGTGGTGTTGTTCAGCAGTGGTGGCTGAGTTAGTGGGGGGTTGTTCCTGGGGCATATATAATTTATTATTTTACAGTGTTGGCCAATGCATGTAGGGGAGACACTGCAGTGTGATATTTTAGCAAACTTGTAGTGTCTTAAGAGTGCCAGTGATTTAAAGAATGAGCTGGTCTGTCTGTCTGTCTATAATAACAGGGTCATCTATAGGCAGGGACATGCCAGGTAAGTTTGTTTTATTGGATGCCTCAGTGTTGTCATAAAGGAATGAGAAACACGGTGTCTTTGGAATGGGCACTGAGAATGCACAGCCATATTTGTTATTGGCTGGTCAGTTGCCCTAGAGCAGGGTTTCATCAAACTCAGTCCTGGGGTCTCCCCTGGGTGCACATTTTGTTTTTTTCCCTAGCACTACACAGCTGATTGAAATAACTCCTCGTCGGGGTTGCAGGACCGAGTTTGGGAAACTCTGCCATAGAGCACATGTGTCGAACTCATTTCATGGAGTGTCTGTGGGTTTTCACTCTGCCCTAATTAGTAAAGAACTCCCCTCGCCTGGTTGTCTAGGTCTTAATTGAAAGGTTAAAGCAAAGACCAGCAGACACTAGGCCCTCCATAGAATGAGTTTGATATCCCTGCCCTAGAGTATGGCTCTCTGTAGAGTAACTAGCTTTGTTCTGTCTGTACTTACATATTGCGCAACTATATTTATTTAAATACTATTGTGTAAGGATTTCAAGTTATGATTAAATCCAGTTCATTTGAAATGGGCTCATCTAGACTGGTGTAAGAAAGAGCCTTTGCTTTCCTGGCCAGGATTAGCCTTTTTCTCATGTGAGGGATTTTAGTAATCGGTCATTTGGTGTGCAGCCAAGCCTCCCATATTGTAGTAGCATGTGGTGCTAGGCAGTCCTACACTGCACTTTGGGTTGTGTTGTGCTGACTTGTTCCTGAGCAGATTGCCCTACATTAGTAGTTTTTCTCCACAGTCAACAGGGTGATTTGGGCAGGATATGAGTTCCCCTGGTAATGGAGAGGAATGACACCAAACGGAAGTGTTTGTCGGACATTAGGCTTATCTACTGCACCATAAAAAGCCCTGCTGGCTCGGGTTGTCGTTCTGACATCCTTTAGAAGAAAACAAAATGAAAATGTCAGCAGATATAAGATGAGACAATCAGAGAAGCATTTCATTGTTAGAGCTGAGCAGTGATTAATTGTACTACACCTTGGAATCTTCCAAGAAGTGGTTCTATTACCTCTGTACTCAACGAAGCAGGAGCCATTTATTTGTTATTTGGTGATCCAGATAACGTGACATCCATGTGATTTAGATTCTTAATGGTATTGTGAGGAAAGATGTGACATTTGGTTGATTCTCAAATGGTTTCTCGCTCTGCACAAGCCAACGTGCGTGTGCGCACACACACACACACACACACACACACAGTGAAGTCTGCTTTATTACAGCACCTACCTGAGCTGACATGGGTTACTGGCCTTGGGAAATGACTGCAGAGTGGGTATGGTTATTAATGCATCAGGACTCTGTGGTGTCTTGCATCATTGTAGCATTAGCATTTCCACTGCTTTCAACAGAGCTGCTTATTGTACACTGTGTTTTGCTGCTTCCCCTTTACTCTTCTGAGGAGAGAGCCACCTGAGTGTTGCCATATTGTATTTAAAAGCATGCACTGTGTATCGCATCACCCAGTGGTGTAATCTGTAAGTGCATGCCCCATTCCTAAACTGGACCATTTTATTATTTTTTTCAAGCACAGAACACTGGTTGTAGTCTTTACGATCATGTGTACAGTAGTCACTATTTACATTCAATGTAAACCTCTGGAACACTTGACTACAGTTCTGAAAGTAAACAGAGCCTAAAACCAGTTATGAAAGCTTTGTAGTTCACACCAAGCACAGTCAGAGCTAATGTCTGTCAATCACTAATGCTTTCTGTCTTTTGTTTTCCAGCATTGACGATGGATGAAAAAGGTAAAGGTTTCTTGTTTCAAATGAACATTATTGTAGCAATTGTATTTCACTTTTAAAGAGCATGTTGGCAAAGAGTTAAATCACATACTTTTTGGTCACTCGCCTTTTTCACACCAGTTGCACTCAACTCAGTTGACGTTTGAATTAGTTTAGCTCCGAACATGGTGTGTAAGTTTCTATTGAAAGGGACCACTATGAATGCGTGTGATTTAAGGAGATGTAATTCCCACTAGGGACACAATGTTTTAGAAGTCTCCCAGTGGATCCTTTACAATGCATTCCATCTGGCCTCATGCGCAGCTCTGTCTTCAATCTGCTTTGGCTGGCGAGGGGACAAGTGGCCGAGGGGACAAGTGGTCTAATGTCCCTTTTTTTAATACTATAGCTGCAATTTCAGTGTAGATTGACTAACTGTGAATAATAACATTCTACAAAATGCGGTCACTCACTAAATGGATCTGGTTTTCATGTATTCCCCCTCCCAGACTATGATGCTGCGTTTCACTATGGTGAGTGGGGGATGGATCAACATGGACTAACTCCACTGGGGGCAAACGTGACACTTCTCAGGAAATATCTGGGAGGTCAAGACGGGCTCGCGTTTTCCCTCCATTTTTCCAGGAGCGTCGGAAAACATTGACCCTTCGGGCTACGCTTCCGGAGTTCAACTGGCAAACAGTCCCTCCCACTCTGCTGTAGTAGTCTCATTTCTAAACACATCACAACCATAATAGAGATTCTGTCATCAAACCCGTTCATTGCTCTATCCTGTCTTCAGTAGGTCTATGCATTCACAGACACATTATAGGATATATTACAGTGAATATCCTTCCATGTTTGAGGCAGTAATATCAGTCAGAATATAGATATCTATAGATGTGAACCTGATGGATTCATCAATTGTGACATATACAGTAGGAGCGTATGTTTGAATTGTCTCAGGAATGTGATTGATTGTTGTCATAATTGCATAGCTTTGCTATGCTGTATACATCCTAAGAGGGTACAGTGCATACGTATGTACTGAATAAGATGTTTTAAGTTACACTGTGCCTTGCATATGTTCTGTAGTATTGGGCCTTAGTGTGTAGGGATAAAAATGTATTTCTGTTTCAGACTATGAATCTCTGAGGATCGGTGGACTGATCTTCGCTGTGGTACTGTTTGTCATGGGCATTGTCCTCATCGTCAGTAAGTCTGTCGGCCCAACTACGGTTATATTTAAAATACCATTTGAAGTATTACACTTCTATTGAAATTACCCATTGAAATAAGATTTGATTAGTCCCATAAGTTTATTTCTACTGTACCAATCTCATTCCATAATTATTGTAGTTCTGCGCTGTTCAACATGCTGATCCATTGGACAGCCCCTCTTTACCAGTCCAGTCCTTATAAACAAGCCTGGGATCAGTTACTTGCTGGGGGCTGGGATGCAGGCCAACATGCCTTGCACAACGCCCAGACCCCCAGGACACCCAACACCTCTCTACCCTGTAGACATCTTCACATCTAGGGCACTGACTAAAACTGGCCTGGACACTATGCAGTCTTGTCCCCTCCCTCCTCATCTCTTGCCCTTGCCCTCATCCACCCCATCCCAGGCATAGCTGGAGACCTCCACCCACCCTAACTCTTACTCCAGGCATCCATTACATTAATCAGCCCATACACTAGTCATAGATATCACAGGGGACAGAGGGAGTGCCCCCTCTCCTACTACTGCACATGTGCAAAGAGAAGGCTTTGGGTCTTTTAGTGTTCTGTACAAATAATCATTTAGAATAATCAGCAGTTAGTTTGGATATGTTTTACTGGATAGCATAGGGTCTTGTAATATTCCAACTTCTATACACATCAGTTGCTGAAGTATCTTCATTCTAGTGTTAGTTTAGCAGGCAGTATCTTCATTCTAGTGTTAGTTTAGCAGGCAGTATCTTCATTCTAGTGTTAGTTTAGCAGGCAGTATCTTCATTCTAGTGTTAGTTTAGCAGGCAGTATCTTCATTCTAGTGTTAGTTTAGCAGGCATGTGTCTTTGACATCTAGGATGGAGAGAGTTCTGTCAACTCAGGCTATCCTCAGAGTATATCAGCTTTCCATCATAGTATTTATTTTTCACACTAATCTCTCTCTCTCTCTCTCTCTCTCTCTGCAGGCCGGAAATGCCCATGCAAATCAAGTCCGAAGTCACGGTAAGTTGGGCAAAGAAGAGATAGTGTTGATTAAACATGGCAGAGAAGACATTAACTGAGTTCATTGTAAGACTATTAAAGTGTCATCTCTAGACTCTAAAGAGGAGCTTTTAGAATATTCTTAACAGTTAGAAGCTTCAGTACTCAGTTTGATTTTTAATACATTTCCCCTCTATGTGTTAGGGTTTAGATGGCTTGGTTAGGTACTGTATACTTTTTAATCACTGTCCAAGTAGTGATTTTGCTCTAGTGGTTTACCTGTTAGTTTGTTTTCAATTTTCCTCTCTTAGGCCTGCTGGAGTACCTGAGGCAGAGGCAGGGGCTGTGACAAGTAAAAATCATCTATATCTTTGTTTTCATTGCCATATTGGTCTTTATCAAATGTCTGATTTGTATGTATCATTTCTATTTATGAAACCAATACATCTCATCATGACACCTATCTGGTCTCAGGTCCCAAGTGATGTGAAGTCTCGCCACCAGGCGGCAGCATCGGACAGTAGAGTGCTACTATGACCGTCTCCCAGAGCACAAGGCTCCTTTTTTAAATTCCATCCTGCTGATATGTTCTCTTGACATCTTTTTTTGCTTTTCTCTTTTTTTCTATATGAATGAATCTACAGCGACAGTATTTTGAGGATATAATTGGTTGATGCAGTAGGGTTGTTTAATTGTAGGCTATATATTACACCTGTCATACGTGATAGACACACATTAACAAGCGATTTTTGTAAGTTATAACTTGAGTATGACTATTTTAAATTGTAATTTTTCCACACTGAAATAAAGTGATGTACATGGGTAATTATGTATTGTGTTCCAACTTTTCCCACTGTCAGTCACTGGCATAGACAGTCTCCCTGTCAATCACTGGCACGGTCTTGTCCCAGTAGTGCAGTTCTAATGGGTATGCAGCACACCCGTTTTGCTGATGTTGCACCTTTCTGCAGGCAATAGTAGATGAATTCATTCAACCTCCTAACAAGTGCAGCAACATCAAACATGCTGTAGCCTATTGTTAAGAAACATTGTTGCATGCTAATCTGTGGCCTATCATTTTATAATGAAAGTAACTCTGCTCGTGATATATTCTTGGCCAAAGGAGGTCTAGCTGCAGGATGGATGAGGCAGGAGACCTTTCAAAGACAGTTTTTCAATAGTGTCAGATTTATTTCCTTTATCTCGGAAAGTGGCCACATTCAAAAGAAGAGGGGGGTTGACTGCATAAGAGACCGTTTTATCATGCCATTAGAAAAATACTTGAAATCATAATTCCCATTTGAAATGAAGAATTTCCCTAAATAATCTTGGTCACTCAAATATAGGTTAACTAAGGCATTCCTTGTGAAATAATGTAGCTTATTAAACTAGAGGCAAAATGATTGCATAAAATATCGCATACATTTTCTGCCTACACCATCAGGGACTTGCAGATGTTTTGTTCTGTACTATACATTTACTCTGTATTTTTATATAGATGAGATGGGAATTCCTTTGTGCACAGCCTCTCCCTTGTTGCTCTGTTGCTAGGGATATCTTCCCTCCTCGTGCCGCATTACAGGAGGAGAGACCTGTTAGCGCATTCCTCCCCTCGCAGTTTCCCACGCCTCCTCGGGGCATAATGATAGTAGGCTACTCGAGTGCGGTAGAATACCATCGGCATTGGCAGGCACATTTTTCTTCACAGTCTTTGGGGGATACCTCAATAGACTGAGGCTGCAGCATTGAATAGCCTATAACCAAATGCAATGTCTGTGCATCACCACCAGAGGACCCTCGTGCGTTCTAAGTGTTTGTGCAATTTACTTTATTGAGCCGCAGTTTTCTTTCTTTTCTTCCTATCCTACTCCACACCTCAAAAGTGCGCGTCTTCCCATTTTCTGTCCGCTGACCTGAAAACCTGCATCGAGGCGCAAGAGAGACTCAGCAGACAAAGACACAGTATATCCACACTGCAGTCATGTCAACTGAAGGAGGTTTGTCTTTTTCTGAATGTAGCCTATGCTAAGGGATCTTTAAATTTAAAAATAACAAAACAATTGAAACTACTAGTGAGTTTCATAATGTTTTGTTTGTTCTTCAGTTCAGTGTTTTATGTACAGGTTCTTTGCTCAGGCTGTTCTTGCACATCTATTATTTAGGCTAAGCTTGCTCCTAGACTCATCCCATCAATTTCTATTTCATGGAATTGATGAACAATTGGTGCATTGCTGCTAGAGCGCCATTACAGTCTAGGCTACTTTTCCCATGTTTTGGATC
This sequence comes from Salvelinus sp. IW2-2015, assembly GCF_002910315.2. NCBI lineage: Eukaryota > Metazoa > Chordata > Actinopteri > Salmoniformes > Salmonidae > Salvelinus > Salvelinus sp. IW2-2015. Next base: position 151,889 of record NW_019942762.1, on the reverse strand, counting down.
CCTTTCCATTTAATCTATGAACCTATTGCTTATTATTTTTCAAATTACGTAATACTCACTGTATTTTTTGGAAATGTATGGTTTTCTTATAATTTGTGGATGGTTGTGTTGGCCTGCCCATCAGGGTGCAAGAGGGGAGGGGTAGAGCGCTGGGGAGAAGTTGAAAGCGCCAACTAAGCCATTACATAAAGTGGGGGTTCAGCAACATAAAGCCGCATTGTCGACGCTCCGATCTTATACTCGTTAAAGTCAAGATTTAGCATATTTACTTGGACTATGGCTGGGAGCTCTCATCTGAAGATGTTGGAGCACAGTTCAACACCAGGGGTGTGGACAGCACTTTAGTGTATAACATATTGTATTAACAATTATTAGGATTGTTCTATTTTTGAACACATCCGATATGGATAATCGGTACATGCAACTTGATTGATTGTCTTGTAAATCGCGGTGTATTGAACGCCTCTCGTGCGCTTCTAACCCACTTTCTGTGGGCGGTCTTTTCTGCTGAGCAAAGACCCTGCATTGATCAGCGCTCCGCAGTCAAGCAGCACGGAGAGAGCTGTTGTCGTCTTTAAGATAACGCCTAGCAAACTGGAAGATTTACGTTTAAGATATTCCTGTTGGTGTAGCGCGTTGATTTGATTTACAGTTGGTCTATTCGTGTGATCACATGAAGCAAAATAACGCACTAACTCAAATTGCAATTGCTTTCATCGCTATCATGAGTATGCCAATTTAGAATCAGTGATAAATACGAGAGCAAAATCTGTCCACATTAGGCTACTCATATCCCGACGTTTTCCCAAAACCGTTCGCGTTCTGCTGTCCATGGTGCTGAACCGACTCCCATCCCAAAAAGGGCGTGCCCATGAGTTTGGACTCGGTCTATTGGCTGTTTACTTCTCCAGCACTGCAAGATTCTGTCATTTTTTATAACTTACATTACATAATGTTAGAACCTTGTTATTAGGCCTAATGTTGATAATACATGGTTGTTTGTTCTGATTAATAATTTGTGTTTTCTGTACAGAATCGATTTTTCATGATCAAAGTGACTTCGAATATGGTGAGTGAATTCATCCGAATGGATTAATTTGTTATTTGAGTCACACCATACATGGCATATGAGTTGTACCATGTAACTACTACTAATGGTCATGATTAGAGATTTTCTTTGTGGTTTCAGATTATGAGACACTTCGAACTACAGGGGTCATCATTGGTGTTATCTTGTTTGTGTCGGGTATCCTAATAGCTCTTAGTAAGTATGCTTGCACACACTCCGCCTACTCTGTCACATGCTCACCCGTAACTCTCTGAAGGTTACTGTAACTTTTTATCTCTTCAACAGGTAAAAAACTCACATGCTCAAAATCATCTTCCAAGTAAGAGTTTGTACATGGCTTGGCAGTTGCTCCGCCTGTGCATGTGGAATGCATCAGACTTTGGAAGAGGAGTCCCCACCAAATACAGGATGGCTTTACTAATACTATTTTACTGTTACCATGTCTGTCCTTTCCCCCTCTCTCCCCTCCCACAGTGGATCCTATGTCTGAATGCTGCCTATTGGTTAAGATATTACAGTCCCGCCCTCCCTCTCTAAATCCAACAATATTGCCCACCCATTCAACTAATTAAGCAGCCACCCTTATACGGAGCATCATATTACAGTCAAATATCTCAAGATAGTCTAGTAGTCTAACTCTGTGCCATCTTTGACATTTTTGAACATCAAGTGTTCTTGTCAAACAAACAATATTAAGGAAATGTCCTGCATTAGGGCTTTTTTGGGGCCCCTGGTTGAAAATGGAGGCTGTTGTTGCATGGGTTGGCAGTGTGGGTGGATGGCCTCAAAGAGTGTATGTTTACAGCCAATGGCATGCCGACCCAGTCTCTCCTTCTCCCCTACCCTTTGTGAGAGGACACTGATAGGGAAGATCCTGACAGATCACTGCATTTTGCCCCAAATTGAATCCTACGATTGTCAAAGCTTTGTGGCCACAACCCCTGTGCATGGATACAGTTGACCTAATTCATCGAAAATACCTTCTCTCACCTTCTGGTCAGAACACACATGGTCTTGGTTACATTGTGGTTGTTTCCACAAAGCTTTGAGGAGAACTGAACTGTCGGAACTATCCAGGATTGCTTCCTTTAATTCCCGTTCTCTCCTTGTGTCAGAGTGAATAACTGTCTTCTCTTGTCTTCTCGTTTTCAGCTCTAATACAGCAGGCACCCAAATACCAAAGACAGATGGTGAGAGTAAGAGTGAGAGAGAGAGAGAGAGAGTGAGAGTGAGAGAGAGAGAGAGAGAAATAATAATAACACACTGTCCTCTATCTTGTGTTGCAGTGCCCCCTCCAACAGTATAGACAAAGTGTGCATGGAAGCGAGGGAGAGTCATCATGGGAGGTGCCGCAGAGAGGCCAACACACACAATAACACACACTCACTTGTTTATGGCTGACACACACCAGTGCCCATTGGAACATCAAGTAATGGTGCACACCCAGCCTAAGCTGACCAGAAGAATGACGGAATTGTCATTCTTGATTTAAATAAAATGTATATCAAGCCAAGATGAAGATGTGACTCTTAACCGCCTTTGTTACTTGTGTATTAGGTGCTATCAATCTACCTTGCCTAGGAGAGAAAGTAAAGTAGCCTTCAGTGCTGATTTGGGGTTTATCCCAAATCTGCAACTAAAAGCAAAAAAACATACCTGGCCCAAGATCAGCTTTCAGGTGCACTGTAAATGTATATCATGATGTGGGTAGTGTTGAAACAGAACTGAATGCTGTGCTCTCTCTGTTCCTTGCTTTTGACTTCATGCACACCCAAGAAAGTTGATTGCATGTCTCATTTTACTTCATAGTACTCTCAATGCACTTTAGAAATCTACAACTTTATTATCCAGTCGTGTGAGAGAGGTCTTTTACATTTAGGATTTCACATTGGACCTGTATTAATAACCTCAAGCATGAATTAAGATATCAACCCAACCCCATTATCCCACTGTGTTTTACTGATGGTTGGCTCAGGATCTATCTGCTGTCATTTCTGATGGCATTAAGTGGATTGTCGTGGGTGGTTGTGTTCTAGGTGGCAATGAGAAGAATGTCAACCCCATGTCAGATGTTAATTTTACAGCAATTTGAAACAGAAGCAGGAATGAAGTCTCCTATCATTCTCTGGGTTCTGTAAGAGGGTGCTACCAGTACAGTATGTCAATGGCCTTTTTCTTTCTCCTATTGCATTTTAAATTATATTGCACGAGTAGAATCATTCAAAGCACTAAAAAGGTATTACTTGGGTTGAAGGAACGGGCATTTTAAAAGTGTATGAGTTTAAGCTTAATGAAAAGGTCAATACATTAAGATAAGAAGGTACAGTAACTACCTGCAAATAAAATGTATGTGTTATCATTATTTAGAGCTGTTTATTACTTGCTGGAAGTACAATGTCTGTTATCTTCAGCTATTTTTATTTACTGGTATGTAGCACTAGTAATCCCTGATACTGAGCCAATGGCGTAACAGTTAACCAAAAGCAAATGAGTGATTCTCACCAGTGCTAACCAATAAGGCAGCTGCTGCAATAAAAATCACCCTGTATACAATGGTCTTATTGATGTATTGTTTACAGTTATTTCCCATATTTTTTTATATGAACCTTTATCAATACATACATGTGATGTAAAATGGAGTATAAAATAGATGACAAATAGAGATATTTGAAGAACAGATTTAATGCCAGCGTTAAGTTCAGTAAATCAGGCAATTCAGTAAATCAGAAGGATACATTCAGTGAAAAGTAACAGCAGTATTACACTGTTACAAACTGTCCAAGTAGTATATAGTCCAGAAACGGTGAACAAAATGGAACCAAGCAGCCAAAATCAACAGATTCTCTAGTACCATCTTTAAATGATAACATTAGTTATTCTCCTTCATGTTAACTCACCTATGATTTAGACCTAGGAACATACAAAGAACATCTCTGTATGTGCCTAGACTAAGACTGCTCAGGTGCCAAAACTAGGGGAAATCACATTTGAAAATCATTTCTTCTACACGTTTGGGGAAATGTTGTGTCATATCTCCAATGAGATGCTTTTTTAATGACATTTTTTATGCCACTGACAGTGATGAAGTGGTATATTCACTACAACAATATTTCAAAGGGCACATGCATGCTACCTCATTGGAGATTAAAAAGAAGAAAAAAACAGTCATAAAAGGTAGATGAGTAAGTGATGGATGTTTTCTTGTCACCACAAAACATGTGGTATTTTCAATCATGAGTCATGTTTGAAAATACCTGATTGGTTGAAGGTGAAACGAGTCATAACTGAAATACTCCACCTATAATGCCCTTTAAGAAATAAATACTACTGGTACTACATTGTATAGCATGTGTTGTCAATATCAACATATTCCCTTTACACAGTAAATATAAAATGTTCTTTCCATAAGTCATAGTATGAATGAGACAATATACAGTGGTGTAAAGTAATTAAGTAAAAATACGTTAAAGTACTGCTTAAGTCGTTTTTGGGGTTATCTGTACTTTACTATTTATATTTTTGACTACTTTTACTTTTACTTCACTATATTCCTAAAGAAAATAATGTACTTTTTACTCCATATTTTTTTTCTGACAACCAAACGAACTCGTTACATTTTGACAGGGAAATGGTCCAATTCACGCACTTATCAAGAGAACATCCCTGGTCATCCCTACTGCCTCTGATCTGGCGGACTCACTAAACACAATAGCTTTGTTTGTAAATTACTGTCAGAGTGCTGTAGTGTGCCCCTGGCTATCGGTAAATTCAAAATAAGTAAATTTTAGCAATTCAATTTACTTTTGATACTTAAGTATATTTACTTTTACTCAAGTAATATTTTACTGGGTGACTTTCACTTTTATTTGAGTCATTTTCTATTAAGGTATCTTTACTTTTATTCAAGTATGACTTTTGAGTACTTTTTCCACCACTGACAAAATATTAGCTATTCAATGAGCGCTGTGAGTATATCAAATATAAAAAGAAAATACCTAGTTAAGTTATAAAAGACATTGAAAGCATGAGCACAATGGTACACTGTGTCACATGCTTAGTGAAACAACAACCACCTTTCAACAAACCAATATGATTTCTGACCATGGTGGGAAGTTTTGACAAGAGAATGAGTGGGGGTGGTAGCCCAGAAACCCTCCTCAGATATACCTCTAAAGAGGGCTTCCCGGCTGGGTGGTACTCACACGATGAGTCTGTGCAGCTTTGAATATAATGTAAACGATTTCATAGAAATCAAGGTTGTACTGAGTGACAGTAATATCAGGGCGGACTGGAATACCACCTGTTACCATTGCTCATTACTAGCTAGCCATTAAATTCAGAACTGAATTCAGATAGTGACCAAAATCATGTCAATCAAACATATAGTTTCAAAGTAAATGCCCTAGTATATATTAGAGATTTGCGGTGTTTGAAAATCCTCACATGAAGATACGCTAGAATCCCTCCCTCTTGGAAGTACAGATGTCTGGATTCAACCTACAGTACAGACCTTCAGTACTTCCTCTGAAAAGAGGTGGAGGGATACACAGGGACATAAAAAGTAGTCCGGGTCACTCTTGGTCCTGTAAGGACATTACACGTCGACGAGAGGAAGCACTTCGCTTCTTCAGGATGAGCTTGAGCTGAAAACAGACGGGACAGGAATAGGTGAGCTGAGATTATATGAATGAAACAAAATGGCCATTTGCTGTCTGTCTGTCTGTCTGCTCACCTGTTCCCCGTGGGGTCCACTCTGCAGCAGGTGTGCAGGCTGGTCGTTCTCCAGGTTGCGGATGCTGGGGTCGGCCCCTTTGCTCAGCAGCAGCCTCAGCATCTCCTCTTGGTGTGGGCTGCCATGGAGACCAGCAGCCATGTGCAGCGCAGTATGACCATGGGCCTGTCGGTGAGGAGGTAAAGGGAATCATGAAGCTGTGAGTGTAGACCAACACTATGGCAATAAGATATGCACACACTGTCGATGAGTCTCCCTTTCTTTTCACTCTTTTCCTTTCACATTTTCACACACTGCTGAAGATGTTCTACCTCTCCTTTCTCTTTTCATGGAGTCTCTCAGGACACAGGTCAGTTTCTCTACACCTTTGAAGAGCGGACAATCTCACAGCAGCACTGACCTTCATGTTGACAAAGTCCCTCATGTTGTCTAGGGGGGTCTTCAGCAGATGGCGAACCAGCTGGATGTTCCCCTCCTTCACAGCCAGGTGAAGAACAGTCTTGTTACTTTTGATTTCCTGGAAACAGAGGAAAACACTGTATGAAGCCTCCAAATGAAACCGCAACGTGCCGAAAGTGAGGAAAATATTCAAAACCCATTCAAGATTTTTGCAGGTGTGAGGTTGGGTTGACAAAAAGCTGACTAATAGCTCCAGATTTGATTTATTTTCTACCAAAATGAACCATGCCATTCCCTTGGGAGGACGGAGGTATAGATGGTGTTTTCTACTTATTGAGTCCTGGCACCACTTGTAGAACACTGGCTCTAAAATACTAACACTTGTACGTTACATTTAAGTAGTGCATTCAGTACCTGGCTGGTCAGGGAGGCTCCGGTGTTGAGTAGCATCTGCAGCCAGGAGAGCTTCTCCTCTGCTAGAGCATGGAGGCTGGCATCACCCAGCCCGGTGGAGGAGAGAGTCTTCATGGTGCCACTGTGGGAGATGGCTGCACAGTGCAGAGGAGTCAGACCTGAGACAGGAGTGGGAAAATAATTTATTCTATTGTTATTACTTATTCTGTTGTCTTATTATATCGTTTGTCATGTCTTTTGAGTAATGGTTGTGTTGTTCTCATTTGACATAAGCTGGATGTTACCTTCAAAATTGCGAGCCTCCAGGTTCACTCCAGGCCCAATGGAGAGAATAACCTACAAATACAGATCCAAAGATTGAAATTGGTTATTTCTCATAATTCAGTTTTTTATCTAGATTGAGCCCTAACAGATGATAACTTTGGTTGAAGGCAGTGCTGCTGGTTTACCTGCATAACCCTGGGGAAGCCATAGGTGGCAGCAAGATGAAGTGCTGTTTGACCTTTGACATCACAGGCATTTATATCCGCTCCTAAAGACAACAGATCCTGGACGATTTCCGGATGGTTAGCAGTCACCGCCACCAGCAAAGAAGTCTGGGATACAGGAGAGAGGGCGGGGGGGGGGGGGTTAATGCTATTAAACTAAGTCTCAGTATGTGTGGCATCCACAAATTTATTTTGGAGGAAGCATCTCATTTGTGTTGAACTCAATCCTGTGTTCTCTAAAGAAGAAGTGTCTTCTTGGTGCATACCTTCCCCTTGTGTTCCTTGGAGTCTAGCCTTCCCAGCTCAGCAAGCCTCTCTGCTGCAGCAAATGCATACTCCCTCAGGCCCTTGGCTGTGTAGATATGCAGAATCCTGACAAGACAATACAACGTGACAAATTGGTTGCAGGTGACACCTACAGTTGAAAATGTAAAGTGTCATGAGACATAAGACATTTGCCAAGTTTCTCTTAACATTTTCTTAAACTTAGACATGTCTACTTTTTCAACATCAGGTCACAAGCTGATGTCACACACACACTTACGTGTCTCCGTCGTCATCCTGCCAGGTGGTTCTGCTGTAGTCCATCCCTCTGAGGAACATCCTGGCTTCCTCCAGCTTAATGACATCCATCTGGCCACTAAACACCTGCTGGACAGGCTCTGTGGGGCCCAGGGCCCCCGATGACCAGGAGAAGACACCGGTCTGCAGGGGCCCTGAAGGAACCAAACTAGAAACAGCCTCGGTCACTGGACACTCCGTCTGTAAAGGTAAAATTGGTATCATCATAAATGCTATAGCACATACTGTTCATGTACTTAATAGCAAGTGAACAACAAGTAGTCAAAAGGATGATGTAATGTCAAATTGCTTCTGTTTGAGAAACCAGTCCTCCTTACATAATGCTGAGGCATCCTGGTGTCTGGGTAGTCCTGAATCTGCTGTGTGTTGTAGCTGGAGGCCATCTGAGTGCTGTAGGCCGGAGTTTGGCTGTAGTCCATTGAGGAGGATGGGCTGGAGAAGTAATTGTTCCCCATAGGGGAGAATGGACCTTCATGTATGGCCGAGAGGGCTTGGTGCTCATCCATAGGACCCCATCTCTCATACCCCACTGCCATGTCTGAGTAGCTGCTGGCTACACCTGGGAGGGTCATAAGTTAATCCATCTGTCAATGTCAATGGAAAAGTATTTGAATGATTTGACAATGTACTTGACCCAGGTCTGGTTGGGTTGCAAAGGGCTTACATGGGTGCTTAAAGCAGTACTCACCTGTTGAGGTAGACTTCTCTGGTGTTGACACCTGTTGGGAGAGGACAGTGGCAGTGGGGACACCGGTACTGGCTGTTGCCGTCGAGGAGGTCTCTCTCTTCCTCTTCTGCTCCAGGAGTTTCTTCACTGTGGGAAGAGTGTAACACGGCTTCTCCTTCGGTGCTGTGGAGACAAAGGTGATGTTGCAATGAAAGATCTTTGGTGGATAGTCATGAAGTCGACCATGACATTTGTTCTCTATTGGGGTGCTTTTTTACAATGGTCTACTATTCTTATCAGACATGTATTACTACAGAGCGACACAGCTAAGGCTGTTGGTATAGTGTTATGACATAATATGAAGTAATGTGGTAATTTTGGATAACGCTTCATTCTTTAGATTTTGGATTGAAAGGATTGGCAAAAAGAGGCCATTCTCCTCCAGCTCTGTGATTTCCCATGATTCATCAATGATATCATGTTTACTCTTTTTCCCCATCACTTTCTGTTCCATTCAGCAGCCAGAGGAAAGAGAGATAGTGGTGAAAAATATAGGTATCTGAGGTTTCCAGCTTGATATTGCTTGTGTGCGGCAAAGCAGGGTAGTTTTTCCTCGAAGTCATCACCCCGCACGTGAAAGACAAAGCGACATTTCCACCGAGGAGCATAAACAGGTAGAGAGAGAGCTCTGAGGAACCTATTCCATTAGGAAAACAGGCTGTGAGGTCAGAACTAACAGATAGATTCAATAGAACCACTACGATGTGGAGGCTTGCCACTGCACATTTTCTGTGACTCTTTCCTGTCTAGCTCCGTTACGCTGGCTGTGGTAAACCACAACACCTTCCTGTCGCTGCTGTGTGTGCCGAGAGCACGTTACACAGCCAGATGTGAAGAGTGAACATATAAACGTGGGCCATGTCTGCTCTGCTGTGTGACTGGGCTGGCAGCCATAACATAGTGTCTGACTATTAGCATGATGATTCATAAATGTGGTCATGGAGTAGATAGTTTCTCACAGATATCTCACATCACCTGTCCTTTTCTTAGCAGACAATAAGCCACAGAAAGGGGGCTTTTTGGGGTGTGAGCCTGAGTTTTTGGTCTAGTTGCAATAACACATTTGAATGCTACAGGAGTCTCGTCTATTCCCCAAGGGGGTTCGGTGAACATAGGAAGGAGTGATAAAAACACACCATCAACACCGTTTCAGTGGAACGTCAAAATCTCTGACTCGAGAGCGAGAGTAAAGTGAATGCCTGGGTGAGGGGTGTGTTGCGTTTTCACTTTAAGTATCCCTCTCACAACGAGCAAAATTTGGTATCACTTGAAGCCACTCAAATGGATACAAAGGAGGAACTGCCTTTCTATTCTGCAATTGTGGAAACTCCAGAAGTTATTAACGTTATGTTCCTTGTCTCTCTCTTCTCTTGGACCTGAGTTTTACTTGTCTCTCAATTTTTTCTCTAATTTATTTTCTCTTTCCTCAGTTTACTGTCTTGCTGAGTAAGGAATAAAAAGACTACTGGCACTTGCAAAACTAAAAATAAGACAGGAGATGCCAAGGAATTTTAGCTAAGCTAAAATTACACATTACATTAATTACATGTGCAATTTTCATACCTTATAACAATCATTAGAAACATTACTGTCAGAGACTCCTATTGTATTATATTATTATTAAAAATGTATTGCTACTACTGTTATAGGCCAAAGAAGAATCAATTTGCCAAACTATGACATATTGGTCAAATGAAACTGAAAATGGGTTGTGACCATCTCAAGACTTTATTCCAATGTATCTAATGAGTTCATCTTCATACAATACATCATCAGATACTGTAAAGTCATTAGTGAATCCCCCTACGTCATTTCTCAACTTTCCCCACAGTGTAGGAGGGATGAATACTAATAGAGGGGATGCCTCACAGGGGTGAGAGAGAAAGGGTGATATACACACGGAAGGGCAGCTCTTGCCAGTGGTGCATACTGTAGACAACAGGTGTGCCTACCCAAAAATAATCTCATGCAAATATTTGACTAGTAGTGCATGTTGGGGGATAGAATAACCCCCCTACAGATACAGGATAGGCTACAGTCGGGTATTAACTCTTAAAGGCAGTCTACTGTCCATGTCCAAAATCAGTATTTCTTTTAAAACACCCACAGAGAGGGAGAACTGTCCTCAATAGATGTTCTTTGTTACCAAGCAAGCAATAAAGGTCCTAGCTGTATTTTGTAATATCACCTACATAGTGATGTAGTGCTCTATAAAGCATATTGCTACTTGAGTTTGGGTGTAGAATAATGCACGTAGTACTCTACAAGTCCATTTGAACCTAGAGTTACAGTACATCATTAGGCAGACAAATAATTATATCAGTGCAGAAAGTTATTTACATCAGCCTATTGCACTAAACATGTTCAAAGGTCGATTTTTACAGTTGTCAAAGTTGGGACGTTAGTTAAACGATCCATGACAAGGAGACAGGGCTGCTGGGATACCCTGTCTGAACGTTGTTGCAATGTAATATTTAAATCGCGGAAACCCCTGGCCATTTAGTCATGCGCGTGGGCGGCGGGGATTCCGACGACCTTTCTGTTTACTGGCTCGATATGCTGCGGTGCCGAGCAGAGAAAACGAAGTGAACTTCCTTAATGACTGTGGTACTATGTAGACTAACATATTGCATAGAGTTGACTGCTACACTATGCCCGTCGCCGGCAGTGGCAAATCACGTTCATTATTGCGTGTGTAAAATAGCCTATCCGGGTTCCCCCTTCACACCCAGCATTAAAAGGGGAACTGAGATGTAGCGAACATGGGCGAGGGTTGAGAGGATTTCCCCGCTGTCTGTTTTCAATACGCAAAAGTAGGCTATTGTTTTCATCATTGCCTGTAAATGTTGACTTAACTTCTTAGTATTAACGTTTTAATATAATCTCACATTAGTTTGATGCACTCAATTGTATGATATGATATAGGCCTACACACTTTATAACAACCCTCATTTATTTTTGAATGTTAGTCCTGACTTGTAGGCTATTGTCTAAGCCTACTTGCCACTTATTCATCAAAACAATGATGTAACTTAGACATTAGGAATGGATGTTCAAAACTGAGCAGCAAGAGAATGTAAAAAATAGCATTTGATTGTCAATGTCACAACATCCGCTATATGATCACAATATTCGTATCTAGGCTTATTAGTAGCCTGCGAGTCAATGTCATATTCATCATCAACATAATAAACACTCACATTTCTGCCAGTGCATGTCAGAATCCCTTTCTTTGTAACACCTTGTCAGCTCCTCTGGTCTCTTCTTCAGGGTTTGAATTCGCAGCGGTTCCTGGTCCTTTCTCTAAGTGTCAGACTTGTATGATCTGACTCGTGTGTCTCTTCTGTCAAAGGCTCGTTGTTGTCTTGCTACTATGTACACACAGAACACGTTGCCGGTGACGCCATCCCCATTGGCAACAGCACGCCCACTATAGTCTGTGAAAATTGGGGGCGCAAGAGCACCACGGCAATGCGCAGCGCAAAGCTCCACTTGCTCAGCGATGGAGGGTGAGGGAGGGAAGAGGAGGGTGTAGACAGAGATAATATTTGTTATGTTAGACAACTAACTTTCCTGAATATTTTCTGAATTAACAATGCATGTTATGATTCAAAGAGTGGAGATGATTTTGGCGACCAGGTTACATTCGTATTTGTTTGTATGTGTTTTGTGTGTGTCAGTGGCGATTTTAGCATGTAAATCTTGGTGGGGCAAACACTAAAAAGTGGGATGCATGCCAGCAAAGCCACTACGCAACATAACACTAAACAATACATTAATTGCAGTATAACGGTGACAAACTGTGATCACAAACGGCCTACATAAAGCTGTCCAACAGCAGTCTCATCTTACCACTGCTACACCTGGCTATCAATAGAGCCTTGTTTGGCAGCGAAACAGTCCGTTCAGCCTCTTTTGCTGCCTTTAAAAAACACACAGCTGATATGGCTGACTTACTTAAACAATAAGAGCGGATAAGAGCCAATCCGTAATTTCGATTAGGATATTAAAGAGCGAGCTAGGACAGACGTAGTCAGTTCTATCTTGTATGGCTCCCTGTGCGAACCCTGTCTCTTATACACATCTAGATGTGTATAAAGGCACCATTCTGCACTAACTGTAATTTTTATTCGCCCCAAAATACTCTATATATCACTAAAGATTAAAAAAAATATCAGCATAATATGGTCATCTTTTAATTTAGCCTACAGCATTGGAAATTCCCCTTACTGAGTTCAGGACCTGGTCAATACAATCACAGAAAACCTTTATGATGTCACCTGAAAGTTAACCAAATCAATAATGTTATGTAAGCTAGTTGGACAGAAAACGGAATATTGTCCCCCTATGTATAATAGCATAGCAAGTAACATAGCAACATACAGTATGCTAACAAACAGAACACTAGCCTATTTCATGACATGCATAATATTATACTCATAAAGAGAGGACATAGCTGCATACATTTATCTTTTGTGTGTTTCTCCTCTTCTTCTTTCCTCTTTTTCCTAAACTGGGCATCTGAGCCTTAGACCTTTTCTTATCCATGTGTGTTGATTTGGCYCTGGAGCATCAATACATTACCCATCCCCCAACACTGTCAACCAAGAGTCAAGACTAAACCAAATCCCCTTGGTGGTGTGCAGACTGGTTTTATATTATTCTGAACGATTTCGCACAAACCAGTAAAAAATGCAACAATATGTCTGTGAAACTAAAGTTGAAGTCGGAAGTTTACATACATCTTAGCCAAATACATTTAAACTCAGTTTTTCACAATTCCTGACATTTAATCCTAGTAACAATTCCCTGTTTTAGGTCAGTTACGATCACCACTTTATTTTAAGAATGTGAAATGTCAGAATAATACTAGAGAGAATGATTTATTTCAGCTTTTATTTCTTTCATCACAGTCCCAGTGGGTCAGAAGTTTACATACACTCAATTAGTATTTGGTAGCATTGCCTTTAAAAATGTTTAACTTGGGTCAAATGTTTCGGGTAGCCTTCCACAAGCTTCCTACAATAAGTTGGGTGAATTTTGGCTCATTCCTCCGGACAGAGCCTGTGTAACTGAGTCAGGTTTGTAGGCCTCCTTGCTCGAAAAACACTTTTTCAGTTCTGCTCACAAATTTTCTATAGGATTGAGGTCAGGGCTTTGTGATGACCACTCCAATACCCAATACCTTGACGTTGTTGTCCTTAAGCCATTTTGCCACAACTTTGGAAGTATGCTTGGGGTCATTGTCCATTTGGAAGACCCATTTGCGACCAAGCTTTAACTTCCTGACTGATGTCTTGAGATGTTGCTTCAATATATCCACATAATTTTCCTTCCTCGTGATGCCATCTATTTTGTGAATTGCACCAGTCCCACCTACAGCAAAGCACCCCCACAACACGATGCTGCCACCCCTGTGCTTCACGGTTGGGATGGTGTTCTTCAGCTTGCAAGCCTCCCCCTTTTTCACCCAAACATAATGATGGTCATTATGGCCAAACAGTTCTATTTTTGTTTCATCAGACCAGAGGACATTTCTCCAAAAAGTACAATCTTTGTCCCCATGTGCAGTTGCAAACCGTAGTCTGGCTTTTTATGGTGGTTTTGGAGCAGTGGCTTCTTCCTTGCTGAGCGGCATTTCAGGTAATGTCGACATACGGACTCGTTTTACTGTGGATATAGATACTTTTGTACCTGTTTCCTCCAGCATCTTCACAAGGTACTTTGCTGTTGCTCTGGGATTGATTTGCACTTTTCGCACCAAAGTACGTTCATCTCTAGGAAACAGAACGCTTCTCCTTCCTGAGCGGTATGACGGCTACGTGATCCCATGGTGTTTATACTTCTGTATTATTGTTTGTACAGATGAACGTGGTACCTTCCGGCATTTGGAAATTGCTCCCAAGGATGAACCAGACTTGTGGAGGTCTACAATTTTTTTTCTGAGGTCTTGGCTGATTTCTTTGATTTTCCCTTGATGTCAAGCAAAGAGACACTGAGTTTGAAGGTAGGCCTTGAACTACATCCACAGGTAAACCTCCAATTGACTAAAATTATGTCAATTAGCCTATCAGAAGCTTCTAAAGCCATGACATAATTTTCTGGAATTTTCCAAGCGTTTTAAAGGCACAGTCAACTTAGTGTATGTAACTTTGAGACGCATGGAATTGTGATACATTGAATAGTAAGTGAAATAATCTGTCTTTTAACAATTGTTGGAAAAATTACTTGTGTCATGCACAAAGGAGATGTCCTAACCGACTTGCCAAAACTATAGTTTGTCAACAAGAAATTTGTGGAGTGGTTGAAAAACAAGTTTTAATGACTCCAACCTAAGTGTATGTAGACTTCCGACTTCAACTGTATATATTCACAGTATTATGAATGAATTGATGTTTATTTGGTAGCATTTCGTAGTGTGACAAATTTTACTAATTGCATTAGTACTGTACAAAGTTAGAGTTGTGCTATTCCCCATACCTCCTGCTTCCAATGCGGAGACCTGAGGTCAACCTACCCCCACCCCCCTCCCCATCTTGTACTTCTGATTGGGTAGACCTTCCCAGTAGCCTGCCTAGCTCACAAACTAGAATTATGGTGCCCACTCCGCCAAGGTTAATTGACCCACAGTCCCACACGGTGACATGATATCATTAACGTGACGTGCAAATGAGCGAAAGAAAACCGATCACGCAAATGTCACCATTCCACATTTTTTTGTGAGGGCAAGATGCCGCCTGGGCGGCTGTCCATGTCGCTTGTACCTAAATCCGCCACTGGACGTAGTCAATATAACTATTTGTTTAGCACTTTTGAAATTTACAGCGACAGAAATCAGAACATGGGTCGTTCTTACAGTGTTCTTCCTGTACACCAAGTCAGAACCGTAAGATAAATAAAGTGGGCATATAAGCAGACAATGGAAGCTCTTACAATATTCAATGTTATCATTTTTCTAAAACAGCTTATAGGCTACATGTGCACCACCAAGTCAGAACAGTAGGCAAAATTAAGAGAGGTAAATAGACTAAATGATTAGAGTGAGGCACATGGGCTACTAACATCTTACTACACAACATACACTTAGTATTACTTTCTTAGATACAGTATACATATCTCCCTGGCATATTACATCATTTATACAGCAGCATACAATACATATTTAGACTCACCTTGTTGTGCTGTGCTCACTTGAACAGGAAGGTGGCGCGGCGGTCCTTCATGTACACATTTTGTCATCAAAGTCTGGCATTCTCTGAATTTATGGTGCTTTCAAAACAACTGGGAACTCAGAAAAAAACAAGGTTGAATCATTATGATGTCTTTGATCTTAAGGTCATAGCTCTAAGAAGCCAGATTTACAATTCCGAGTTGGATGACCATTCAAAAGGTGTTTTCCCAGTCGGAGCTCGTCTATTCATGAATTCCCAGTTGTCTTGAACTCACTGAAGTCAAGTTTTCGCAGTTCCAAGTTAACAGTTGTTTTGAGCATGGCATAAATCATGCTTCATTGACAGCATGTTCAATGTTGAATGTTTATCATTTTAAACTTGGAAAAGAGCTCCTTAATCCCAGACTTGGGACCAGACAGCCACTCCCCTGAATAGCAGGCTAGTGATTGCAATGATTGCAGTTAGCCACTGTCACTGATTCCTTCCAAACTACTCATTGTTGAATTTGTGAATTACGATACGTTTTATCTATAATTTCTCTTCATTATTTCTCTTCATATGACAAGGATTAAAAATAACTTGACAGTAGATTGTCGACTTGATTCATGATGATTGAGAGAGAGTGAGAGAGAGAGAAAGAGAGGGAGAATAAGAAAGAGATTTCCTTGATGTAGTAGGAATCTTCCTATATGCCATCATCACGGGCTACTGTATTATTTAGAAACCTTTAGTTCCTCTTCCTCTCCACTGCAGCGGTTGGTATCTGCATGAGGAGGAAATCTAACTGAACAGTCTCATTGGCTGCTTTGGTCTCAAACCAATGAGAGGAGGGGAATCCAGCATCAAAGCATACACCCACTATTCCTTATCAAACTGATAAGCGTCTACATGCATGCTAGGAAAGACATGAATCTGGCTTGTCTTATTTTAGCACTAAGTGTTTATATTGACATGTTTAGCATTTCTCATTCATGGCTGAGATCAAGTCCATTGGAAAATAATTAAGTCAGTCATTTATTTGAACAATCTGCATATATTCTTTATTTTAATGGCATTTTATCCTAGATTGACTAAATCAAAGGGTAATTCAACCCAGACTTTGTAGCCTACTAGCAGCTCTTGTTAGCTTTTCAGGACAGGACAGAGCCTCCAGCATAGGATTTGAGAATTTTTTATACAGCTGATTCAGTGTTTCTTTGTCCGCATGGAAAGGCTATGAAGCTGTCTAGCGTCTGTTTGATACACTTTGATACACTTGCCCCATCTAGTGTAATGCAAGCTCAACTACCACGTTCCTCTGTGTTAGGAGGGCTGAGGAGCGGTCTTGACAAGGACAGCCCATGGAGTCTTTTTAACTTCATGAATTGAATTGAAGTCTTAATTAAGACACATGATAATTATCATTGGAAGGTTTGAACTGTATGATTTGAAAATAAGGTGGCATCTGTGTAGCCTATCCCAACTTAGACTTTTTAAAGAATATACAACTTTTTATCAGCAAGTTACCTATGTTCACAATGGCAAATACACTTTCTTTAAATTAACACCCACAACCTCCTGTGAATGATTATTTTATAGGTGACCTTTTTCACTAAATAGTCTGAAGGGAAATGTTTCCAATCAAGCAGCTCCATTTATGCACTACTGTAATGTCAGTCAGATGTGTATACCTGCTGTTTGTAGACAAGGTGGACACAATGACGAGTTATCATTGTTTGACTGATGAGAGTGTTACAGCAGGTGAAGGGCATCGGTGAGTGTTACTGACTCATTCAACATGCTAATCCCTAATTCAGACGGAGGCTGTATCCACTATTACAGGGACCGATAACACCTTCAGAGGATGGAAAATGCAGTGATTCCTGATGTATGGAAAGACTCTCTCAGTGAAAGTGTTTGTGAATGTGTATATATGTGTGTTATTATCTGGGTCAGAGAATGACAGCTTTCCTCTGTACCAGTCCAGCTGCACTCTGACCCTCTTGGGTTTCTGTCTCACGGTTAGGCGATCGAGTCTGTGAACACGTGGCACCATTAGAACATATGTTAAATACCTATCCTTTAAAAACCACACACTCCAGGATCCTCTACACATGCCGAAGTCTCCCTTCCTCCGGCAAAACTCTGTGATCACACCCACGATCCGTCCTGTACTGTCCTCAACCTCATCGTGTGTTCCTGAGTTAAAGCCCTCAGAGGCCAGGGCCATTGTATAGTCATCAAATCTCTCTGGGTTGTCAGGAAGTTGCAGTATATCACTGTGGTTAGATCATCAGACAAGATAGATGTGAGTTTGCAGTGTTGGGGTCAAGAGTCACTGGAACTGACAACACACACATACCATGATTAAATAAAAATTGAGGTAGGGACATAATCTTATTATTAAGTAAATTTCATTCACTAAGCATATTTCTTGTTTTCTGTGTTGGAACCTTTTAATGGCGGTAAAGTTTTACCCCAATTGTATCTAATATTCACTGTATTGAATTCTTGCCTGCATCTTCTCCCAGACCCTATAGTGCAGGGTTCTCATGTGCTTTGCCACATCAATCAGTCCTCCTGAAACCCTCTCACGGTCCGGCAGTGTGCACTAGGTTCTGGAAGAACAGTCAGGAGTCAGTGGGGTTGGATACAGAACCACTGAGAAGAGAGAGACCGGAGGTATATCACTTACCTTTCCAAGATGGCCCTGTAGTGCTGCAGAGAAACAAAATACATTTTTATCCTCTTCTATGGTTCTGATTGTGTCTGAAAGTGATGATCTCTCTCTGCTCATCTCCTCAATCTTCTCCTTCATCTTCTGACTCTTCTGCTTCTCTTCCTCCCTTAGTGCAACTATCCTGACCTCTTCCTCTTGTAGGTACAGATGAAGCTTCTCAAACTCCTCCTTGATCTGCCTCTCTGTGTGCTGAGCCTGGCTCTGGAGATAGCAAATAAGAATGTGTCGATAGTAACATCAGTCACCAGTTCATCATCCATAATTCCACAGGGTAGAAATGTGGCTGTGATCATTCTGCATTCTTACATTAATGTGCTCTGCTGTTTGATCACAGGTCAGTTTAACGTCATTGAAGACATTCAGCTTATCCTGAAATGAAAAAACATAGAAGTTGGGTGTAAAACACTGAATTATCAAAGACATAAAATGTCACAATTTTGATGTATTGACCGTGTTGTCCCCTTGGTCTTCAATTGTTGCTTGGAATCTTGATTATTTTCAAAGTCCATGAATAAGTCATACAATGTAAGTTAGTTGAATGGTGAATAGATGAATGTCACAGTGCTGTTCTGTTCTTTAATCCATTTTACTTGGATCTCTCTTGCTCAGGTGAGTCAGGGGTGGAGCTATAAAAAATAGCAATACAAGGGTCATAGATATCTGCAGTTATACTCTTCTCTGAATACTTATAATTAGTGTGCTTGGTTCACCATGAAAAATACTGTGCTCTTGCATGCTTATTGGTTGCTTTGTGACTATAAACATCAAACCAACCAACATCAAACCAAAATCAAAATGTGCAGGCTGGCAAAACTACAATATAACTTTCAGAATTGTAAAGGCCTACAAACAGGCAATGGAGTGCATCAGACATATAAAGGAAACAGGGGAGGAGGAGTGGGAGGAGCAGAGAAACCTGTTATTATTCAAAAGGGAAAACTCCTAGCAAGCCCTAGTGAAAGACAGTAACTGATCATCGTAGAAGGTCCTGTAGATAAGTTTACAATGAGGTAAGATCATTCTGTTTACAATGTATTATTTTGTTTATTCTGGTTAACTTTTTTAAAACTTAGTGTTGTTTCCATTGCACTCCACTAAAAGACATAAGATGAAATGTTTGTCTCAATTCAGATAATTTGATTGATATGTGTTAGATTTTAACTCGGTAAATTCAGATTTTTTAATTGAATGTTTATTTTTTTTGTTCAACTACATTATAAAAAATAATTTGGCATCTGTGTAGCATATCCAACTCTTATTTTTTTTTATATACAACTTCTTATTAGCCAGTCCTATCTTCACATTTGCAAATTCGCCCACAACCATGTGACTCATTCTTATGTCGGTGAACTTTTCAAGTACATTTTCTGTGGAAAAAGTCAAGCTGTTCTACTTCTGTTCCACTGAAATGGCAATCAGATGTGTACAGTGCATTCGGAAAGTATTCAGACCCCTTGACTTTTTTCACATTTAGTTATGTTACAAACTTCTTCAAAAATCGATTCAATAAAAAAAATCATCATCTATCTACAAACAATACCCCATAACGACAAATCGAAAACATGCTTTTAATTTTTTTTGCAAATGTATAAAAGCACTAACAGAAATACCTTATTTACATAATTATTCAGACCCTTTGCTATGAGACTCGAATTTGAACTCAGGTGCCTCCTGTTTCCATTGATCATCCTTGAGATGTTTCTACAACTTGATTGGAGTCCACCTGTGGGAAATTCAATTGATTAGACATGATTTGGAAAGGCACACACCTGCCTATATAAGCTCCCACAGTTGACAGTGCATGTCAGAGCAAAAACCAAGCCATGAGGTCATATGAATTGTCCGTAGAGCTCCAAGACAGGATTGTGTCGAGGCACAGATCTATGGAAGGGTACCAAAAAATGGCTGCAGCATTGAAGGTCCCCAAGAACACAGTGGCTTCCATCATTCTTAAATGGAAGAAGTTTGGAGCCACCAAGACTCTTCATGAGCTGGCCGCCCGGCCAAACTGAGGAATCGGGGGAGAAGGGCCTTGGTCAGGGAGGTGACCAAGACCCCGATGGTCACTCTGACAGAGCTCCAGAGCTCCTCTGTGGAGATGAGAGAAACTTCCAGAAGGACAACCATCTCTGCAGCACTCCACCAATCAGGCCTTTATGGTAGAGTGGCCAGACGGAAGCCACTCCTCAGTTAAAGACACATGACAGCCCGCTTGGAGTTTGCCAAAAGGCACCTAAAGGCTCTCAGACCATGAGAAACAAGATGCTCTGGTCTGATAAAACCAAGATTAAAGTCTTTGGCCTGAATTCCAAGTGTCACGTCTTGAGGAAACCTGGCACCATTGCTACAATGAAGCATGGTGGTGGGCAGCATCATGCTGTGGGGATGTTTTCAGTGGCAGGGACTGGGAGACTAGTCAGGATCGAGGGAAAGATGAAAGAAGCAAAGTACAGAGAGATTCTTGATGAAAACCTGCTCCAGAGCGCTCAGGACCTCAGACTGGTGCGTAGGTTCACCTTCCAACAGAAAAATGACCCTAAGCACACAGCTAGGACAATGCAGGAGTGGCTTCGGGACAAGTGTCTGAATGTTCTTGAGTGGACCAGCCAGAGCCCGGACTTGAACCCGATCTAACATCTCTGGAGATACCTGAAAATAGCGACGCTACCCACCCAACCTGACAGATCTTCAGAGAATCTGCAGAGAAGAATGGGAGAAACTCCCCAAATACAGGTGTGCCAAGCTTGTAGTGTCATACCCAAGAAGTCTTGAGGCTGTAATTGCTGCCAAATGTGCTTCAACAAAGTACTGATTTAAGGGTCTGAATACTTATATAAATGTGATTTTTCAGTTTTTTATTTGTACAAATTTTGTAATAATTTCTAAAAAACTGTTGTTGCTTTGTCGTTATGGGTTATTGTGTGTAGATTGATACGTTTGGACATTTTTTATCCATTTTAGAATGCGACTGTAAAGTAGCAACATGGAAAAAGGGGTCTGAATACTTTCCAAATGCACCGTATGCCTTCTGTTTATAGACAAGGTGGACGCAAGGAAACCAATACAACAACCAGGGATTCAGAGTAGTTTGTGTTCCCATGTGAAACCCATTCAGCTCATATAATGTTGGTGTAAACATTGATGCTTCAATAAACCAAAGGTCTTCTTGAGTAGTGACCTTAAATTTCTCCATAGGGATATTGTATTGTGTTTGTAAATGCAGACACAAATTATGTTAATAGATTGTGTTCTGTTCCAGTAGATTGTATGGTGGTAATCAAAGAAAATGTCAGACCATGCAGCATTGCTGATGATTCTCTTATTTTGCCTCTGTGGTAAGTGATGTGATGAACTTCCACACCTACAGTATATTCACACCCCTATCTGAATTGATGTGTGTGTATGTATGTATGTATGTGTGTGTGGGTGTGTGTGTGTGCACGCTTGTGCCTACACCCTTGCACACATACAAGGTGGTCCCAAGAGGAAAATAAGACAACAAAACAGTTTGGGTAAACAGAAACTCAACTGCAGCCTCTATTGGTACATGTAGGCTTCTCACCCTCAAACATTATAGTGAAATACAGTTGAAGTCGGAAGTTTACATACACCTTAGCCAAATACATTTAAACTCAGTTTTTCACAATTCTTGACATTTAATCCTAGTAAGAGTTCCCTGTCTTAGGTCAGTTAGGATCACCACTTTATTTTAAGAATGTGAATTGTCAGAATAATAGTAGAGAGAATAATTTACATTTACATTTAAGTCATTTAGCAGACGCTCTTATCCAGAGCGACTTACAAATTGGTTCAGCTTTTATTTCTTTCATCACATTCCCAGTGGGTCAGAAGTTTACATACACTCAATTAGTATTTGGTAGCATTGCCTTTAAATTGTTTAACTTGAGTCAAACATTTCGGGTAGCCTTCCACAAGTTTCCCAAAATAAGTTCAATGAATTTTGGCCCATTCTTCCTGACAGAGCTGGTGTAATTGAGTCAGGTTTGTAGGCCTCCTTGCTCTCACACGCCTTTTCCGTTCTGCCAACAAATTTTCTATAGGATTGAGATCAGGACTTTGTGAAGGCCACTCCAATACCTTGACTTCGTTGTCCTTAAGCCATTTTGCCACAATTTTGGAAGTATGCTTGGGGTCATTGTCCATTTAGACCCATTTGCGACCAAGCTTTAACTCCCTGACTGATGTCTTGAGATGTTGCTTCAATATATCCACATAATTTTCCTGCCTCATGATGCCATCTATTTTGTGAAGGGCACCAGTCCCTCCTGCAGCAAAGCACCCCCACAGCATGATGCTGCCACCCCTGTGTTTCACAGTTGGGATGGTGTTCTTCGGCTTGCAAGCCTCCCCCTTTTTCCGGCATTTCAGGTTATGTCGATATAGGACTCGTTTTACTGTGGATATAGATACTTTTATACCTTTTCCTCCAGCATTTTCACAAGGTCCTTTGCTGTTGCTCTGGGATGAATTTGCACTTTTCGCACCAAAGTACGTTCATCTCTAGGAGACAGAACGCGTCTCCTTCCTGAGCGGTATGATGGCTGCGTGGTCCCATGGTGTTTATACTTGCCTACTATATATATATATATATATATATATATATATATGTTTAACTTTTTTTGGGACTAAGCAGTCTTTATAAATACTTAAATACATTTTTTCAACTGGTACGGGGGGACTTTAATCCTCTTTGCCCGCTTTGAAGATAATACAGTGCCACCATCGCGGCCCGCTAACAAGGACTGCGTCCACCCCTCTTCCGACGTGAGTAAAACATTTAAACATATTAATCCTCGCAAGGCTGCTGGCCCAGATGGCATCCCTAGCCGCGTCCTCAGAGCATGCGCAGACCAGCTAGCTGGTGTGTTTATGGACATATTCAGTCGCTCCCAATCTGCTGTCCCCACATGCTTCAAGATGGCCACCATTGTTCCTGTACTCAAGAATGCAAAGATAACTGAACTAAATGACTGCCGCCCCGTAGCACTCACTTCTGTCATCATGAAAAGCTTTGAGTGACTAGTCAAGGATCATATCACCTCCACCTTACCGCCCAGCCTAGACCCACTTCAGTTTGCATACCGCTCCAAAAAGTCCACAGACGATGCAATCACCATCACACTGCACACTGCCCTATCCCATCTGAACAAGAGGAATACCTATGTAAGAATGCTGTTCATTGACTACAGCTCAGCATTCAACACCATAGTACCCTCCAAGCTCGTCATTAAGCTGAAGGCCCTGGGTCCAAACCCAGCCCTGTGCAATTGGGTCCTGGACTTTCTGAAAGGCCGCCCCCAGGTGGTGAAGGTAGGAAACAACATCTTCACTTCGCTGACCCTCAACACTGGGGCCCCACAAGGGTGCGTGCTCAGCCCTCTCCTGTACTCCGTGTTCACCCACGACTGCGTGGCCATGCACACAACAGCAGTGGGTTTGATTACCAACAACGACGAGACAGCCTACAGGGAGGAGGTGAGGGCCCTCGGAGTGTGGTGTCAGGTAAACAACCTCTCACTCAACATCAACAAAACAAAGGAGATGATCGTGGACTTCAGGAAACAGCAGAGGGAGCACCCCCCTATCCACATCAAAGGGACAGCAGTTGATAAGGTGGAAAGTTTTAAGATCCTCAGCGTACACATCACAGACAAACTGAAATGGTCCACCCACACAGATAGTGTGGTGAAGAAGGCGCAACAGCGCCTCTTCAACCTCAGGAGGCTAAAAAATTTTGGCTTGTCACCCAAAACCCCGATAAACTTTTACAGATGCACAATCGAGAGCATCCTGTCGGGCTGTATCAGAACCTGGTACGGCAACTGCACCGCCCTCAACCGCAAGACTCTCCATCACCGGGGGGAAACTATCTGCCCTCCATGACACCTACTGAACCGGATGTCACAGGAAGGCCAAAAAGATCATCAAGGACAACAACCACCCGAGCCACTGCCTGTTCACACCACTACCATCCAGAAGGCGAGGTCAGTACAGGTGCATCAAAGCTGAGACCGAGAGACTGAAAAAAAGCTTCTATCTCAAGGACATCAGACTGCTTAACAGCAATCACTAACTCAGAGAGGCTGCTGCCTACAATCACTGGCCACTTTAATAAATGGATCATTATTCACTTTTAACAATGCTACTTTAAATAATGCCACTTTAATAATGTTTACATATCTTACATTACCCATATCATATGTATATACTGTATTTTATACCATCTATTGCACCTTGCCTATGCCGCTCGGCCATCGCTTATCCATATATTTATATATACATATTCTCATTCACCCCTTTAGATGTGTGTATTAGGTAGTTGTTGGGAAATTAGATTACTTGTTAGATATTACTGTGCTGTCAGAACTAGAAGCCTAAGCATTTCGCTACACTCGCATTGACATCTGCTAACCATGTGTATGTGACCAATAAAATTTGATTTGGAATTTGATTTGGACATGAACGTGTTTATGAGAGTCTCCCCGTCATATTAATGTGTAGCCCAAACTGTTCGGACGCTACAGACAGAGGTTGGCAGATCAACTGTACCGACCTCAGACGAGTCCGCTTGTGTCGGTCCTTGAGAAAAACAGAGAACAGAGTCTCTTCTTTCAATAGAGGGTTCATAATAGTTTGTAGGCCAAACCGTTCGGACGCTACAGACGATTTTGTGAGAAGAGCCATTTTCGGATGTCTCATGGTCTGACAAACACCACTCCAGCTCTGTCACCTTTCACCGCAAACTGATGTCTCCAGCTTAAACTGATGGAATATTATTGATTTTTTTGTATTATAATAATAGATTTTCTGCGGGGCGCGGATATTGACCTTAGGGGTTCACCTGTCTCCTCCCCTTCGTCTACACTGATTAAAATTGATTTAACAAGTGACATCAAGAAGGGATCATAGGTTTCACCTGGTCAGTCAGTCATGGAAAGAGCAGGTATTAATGTTATTAATGTTTTGTATACTCAGTGTATATTATAATTACATTGACAATTATCTCTTTTTCATTTTTCTCCTCAAGAAAAGGTTGTGGCTGACCCAGGTACAAGTATGTATCATGATAAACACATATCATATTAAGCATAACATCAGGACTGAGAGACACAAATTCCATATTTTTCACACACTGGGGACCAAAATAATCATATTTCCTGTCACTCTTCACCCATCCCTCCCACTCTTGTCCTCCGTCCCCTCTCATCTATCTCCTCTATTATTCACCCTCCTCTACCAGATACCCCGTCCTGCTACAGGATCGAACCTGGCACCATGGCTGGCATCATCGCTGCAGATGTGATCCTGACCATTGCCGTTGTCATTGTCACGTACCACTGTGCCAGCCGACGCAGACAGACGTTTTTTTTTCATGAACATAATATTTCCCTACTGCTTCCATTGGATCAAGGACCACTGCCCTCCGCCCGCTATGAGCAATATTATATTTATGAAAGTTTAGCTTCCCCCTTTCATTGTCATGGTTCCTGCATCCCTGCGAAGATTCTATAGCTTCCCTTTTATCCTCATTCTAGAATTATAAGGAACTATGAACAGCTCTATACTATTCAAGTTAAACACATAGAGTCTGTAACACATGTACTGTTTATTAAGTGCTTGTAAACCATAACCTATTACCATCAGCCAACTGTAAATCACAAAATATCTCTAATATGTTGTATGTAAGAAAATGTTTTAGAACTCTAATGGTCTCTCTCTCTCTCTCTCTCCCTCTCTCTCTCCCTCTCTCTCTCTCCCTCTCTAGCTGATAAAGTCTACATGAATGTCAGGGCAAACTGCAAAACCTGAGAATCCTCAGCAAGCACCAGAATTGTTGTTAGATATATTTGTGTATACTGTGCAATCTTGTTTTACATCATATTTGTCAATACATTCTTGTGATTTGATTTGAAGTGTCTCAATGAACTGCTATTCACTGCCACCTCCTGGTGAAAACTCAACTCTACACCTTCAGAATTAAAAAAATCACACTGAAAGTTGTAATTATTAAAAGATTTACTCAAATAAAAAGGTGATACACATACACATACATATTGTGTTGACCCAGTAGGTATAGAGATGTAGAGGACGCTCCTAGCCACGATAAGCCTGTGTAGAGTAGTATGTATGTGTGGTTTAGATGGCTATCTGTCCTGTCCATGTCTCCTATGTTAAATGCTGACTAAGTCAAAGAGGCCCACACACTACGCTTGGTTCTCAGATACTTTGTATCTCTGAACCATCTGTCTGATCAGCGTCCTGTCTATTGATGTTTCTCTTTCTCTCTCATTTTTTCTCTTTCTCACACACTATCCTTGTTGTTTCATCATGGGTTGAAGGAAACAGAGTAGAGATGATAACCCATCTGAGAACCACAATGGAAATAAGTCACAGACTTCTTTGCGTTTATCCTGTAGGATTCTTAATCAAGTGTATAATTTTGTAAATGTGGCTTGTTTTTAAAATATCAAATAAACTAACACAAAATGTAATGTCCAGTTCAATGACAATATAGTCTGGAGCTCTGTCAGAGTGACCGTTGGGTTCTTGGTCACCTTCCTGACCAAGGCCCTTCTCCCCCGATTGCTCAGTTTGGCCGGGCGGACAGCTCTAGGAAGAGTCTTGGGGATTCTAAACTTCTTCCATTTAATAATGATGGAGGCCACTGTGTTATTAGGGATCTTCAATGCTGCAGACATTTTTTGGTACCCTTCCCTAGATCTGTGCCTCGACATAATCCTGTCTCGACACGCTACTGACAATTCCTTTGACCTCATGGCTTGGTTTTTGCTGTGGGACATTATATAGACAGGTGTGTGCCTTTTCAAATCATGAATCATCAATTGAACTTACCACAGATGGACTCCAATCAAGTTGTAGAAACATCTCAAGGATGATCAAGGATGGAAATCTCGAGTGTTGCAGCGGTCTATGGCACTGCATCTCAGTGCTAGAGGCATCACTACAGACCCTCGTTCGATTATAGACTGTATCACAACCGGCCGTGATTGGGAGTCCCATAGGACAGAGTACAATCGGCCCAGCGTCTTTAGGGTTTGGCTGGGGTAGGTAAGAATTTGTTCTAAAAAAATACTTAAAAGAAATATATTTAAACAATGGAAACGAGATGCACCTATGCTCAATTTCTAGTCTCAAAGCAAAGGGTCTGTGTACTTACAGTATGTAAACAAGGTACAACTGTTTTTTATTGTTAATACATTTGTTAAAATTTCTAAAAACCTGTTTTTGCTTCGTCATTATGCGGTATTGTGTGTAGATTGTTGATATTTTTTTAATATTTTTTTTATACATTGTAGAATAAGGATGTAAATTAACAAAATGTGGAAAAGGTAAATAGGTCTGAATACTCTCCGAAGGCACTGTATATGAATGGGTGTACATGGAATAACTCCCTACATCATTCATTCTAAAAAAGAAATGTTGTTGCCTGAGAACCTTTTTGACCAGTGCCATATAAATTGTTTTTATGAATGTAGGCCTACAGTAGTTTACCTACTCAACTCTGAGATGAAAGAACGTTGAACATAAAGTACCACGGTCATCCCTCTGCCCTTGGTATGGTATTGTGTTATTTTTGTCTCTGTGGTACACTCTGAAATGTGAACTCTGAGTTGACTGTTGATTTCCATCCACTGTATCTTTTATAGATAGGCTACCTTATGTCCCTAATGTAGGGAGGTGTTCAATGTGCCGACAGGGTAAGCTATCATTTCAGATGAACTCGTGGTTGAGAGAATCAGGCTTGGCTAGAGCTGCTCTCGGGTGTTGGTAACCACAGCCTACAGAAAACCACAGGTCATGTTAGAAAGAAGAAAATAACTGACAATCTGCTGGACGCTGAGCGGAAAAGGTCTAGTGTGGTGGCCATGGTAACAAGCAAGGCCTTTGTCAGAGACAAATAGCGGAGCTGACGTCCCTCATCCACAATTAGCAGAAGAAGACACTGTCTGCTGAGATCTGGGTTCTTGATCTGTCAGATAACACTGTAGAGTGACAAGTAAATGTCTATGATGATTGTCAATATTTGTTCCGTTGACACATCACAGTAGTGTATGAGGTGTATAGTGTGTTGAGGCTCCTCCTCATGTTGATAGGCTAGGTCATTTCCTGAGCTGGTGTGAGTCTAACCACTAAAAGTCAGAAGAAAACCCCTCACTGACTTCTCTGGTATTGGCCTGACCTACCAATCAGGGAAGTGAAGTTCTGTTTGTATTTTTAAGAAAGGGGTTTAGACACACTCCTGCCCACTGGCCCCCAAAAATGGCAAACTATATCAGCATTGTATGAAGACAATATTGGTATACATTACAATACAGTAACAGTAGCTGCTACTAACTGAACACTGTATAGACTCAACATGGTCAAAACTATAATGTGGATGTCATGACTGGTCAGTCCTTGCATCCATAGCAATGTCTATGAATTTGAGAATGGTTACATTCCTCCAGCCACATCCCTCAGCTTTTCCCTGAAACAGGGCAGGGAGAACACTTTGTTATTGTTTCAACTGCTGATTGCTGCTTTAAGTATGAATCTAAATTAATAGAAGTATTTCAGGAGGGTGAAAGTTATTCTGGGGGAGAAAGGTTTTTAACATTTGAGCCAATGACTATGTCTTGTCTTCTCAAAACGACATGTATGTTATCAATCTGTGTGAGCTGACGTGTGTAGAGTTCAACACTCATGTGGACATGACATCACAGGGGCAGAAACAGAAACCCACTCACTGGCTTCCTTGTCAGTCTGCTCCCCCTTTGCTCTCTCACACACAGGCACACGGTTACAGGACACACAGAACACTGTCTCTTGCACTCCTGCGGTTTACATAGTACCTTGTCTGTTTTGCTAGCTCTACCACAGAGTCATTGGGGACAGATTACCTTGGACAAAGCACCAGGGACCCGGAGCCTTAGACCTCTCCTCTCCTCTAGTCTCCTTAGTAGGACCAGGCTGAAAATGGGCAAGGCACTCTGTATCGTGGCTCCCCTGAAAGGAATGTTTGGTAAGTGGCTCTACATGTGGTCATATTATCAAGAAACTATCTGTCGATAAGTAACTGCTTGCTAAGGTTACGGTTAGGGTTAGAATAAGGTTTTGGCTAAGGGTTAGGGAAAGGGGTACGTTTAAGGTTAAGGTAAGGCTTAAGGTTAGTAAATAGTTAGTTGACATGTTACTGATCAAGTGTTAACCTTGACCGTTATGTTCGCAAGTAACTGAGTTGACCTGTTTTTAAATTGTGATCATACTGATAATAGAGTTTCTCTACGCAACATAGTATGCATCATAGGAATAACACGACTGTGGTTGGGAAGTCAGAGTCTTTAAAGAGGCATCCCTAGTTGTAAAGGATGTGGTTAAGTGTATGGATAAAAGTCAACATTGTGCTGTCCTCTTCTGTCAAAGGCCTCCTGTCAAAGGCTTTTGATATTGTTGATCTATCACTGCTAATTCAGAGGCATTCCTCAATTGGCCTAGACCAGGCTGCATGTAACTGGTTTAAAAAATAATTGACAGAAAGAACTCAATGTATATCTACTGATCGTGTTAAATCAGGTTTCCTGGATATTATGAAAGGTGTCCCGCAGGGGTCTATTCTTTCTGGGTCCTGTACTTTTTACCATTTACATTAACAATATCTGCTTGTCTGTAAAAAAAATTGTAACCTGCACTTGTAAGCCGATGATACTGTTGTGTATGCTATTGCCCCCACGGTTGACCAGGTTCTATCTGAACTGCAGTCTGCCTTCATCGTATAACAGAAAAACTTTATTGACCTGAAATTAGTACTGAATCCAGGTAAAACTAAAAATATGTTGTTCTCTAGAGTGCATAAAAGTAAGTCTGATGATTTAAGCATAATGTACTTTGGATGGTTTCCATATTGATCATGTCCCTGCTTGCAAAAATCTGGACATCTAATAGATTAAAAGCTATCTTTTACAAAGCATATTGATGAGTTATACTGAACAAAAATATAAAAGCAACATGCAACAATTTCAACAATTTTACTGAGTTAGTTCATATAAGGAAATCAGTCATCTGAAATAAATTCATTAGGCTCTAATATATGGATTTCACATGCCTGGGCAGTGTTTCAGCCATGGGTGGGGTGGGCCTGGGAGGGCATAAGCCCACCCACTTGTGAGCCAGCTCCATCCACTAGGGAGTCAGGCCCAGCCAATCAGAATTAGTTTTTCCCCACAAAAGGGCTTTATTACCAACCAAAATACTCCTCAGTTTCATCAGCTGTCCGGGTGTCTGGTCTCAGACGATCTCGTTGGTGAAGAAGCCAAATGTGGAGGTCCTGGGCTGGTGTGGTTACACATTGTCTTCGGTTGTGAGGCCGGTTGGACGTACGTCCAAATTCTATGAAATGACGTTGGAGGCGGCTTATGGTAGAGAAATTAACATACAATTATCTGGCAACAGCTCTGGTGGACACTCCTGCAGTCAGCATGCCAATTGCACGCTCCCTCAAAACTTGAGACATCTTTGACAAAACCGCACACTTTAGAGTGGCCTTTTATTATCCCCAGCACAAGGTGCACCTGTGTAATGATCATGTTGTTAATCAGCTTCTTGATATGCCACACCTGTCAGGTGGATCGATTATCTTGGCTCGGAGAAATGCTCACTCACAGGGACGTAAACACATTTGTGCACCAAATTTGAGAAAAATAAGCTTGTCTGTGCATATGGAACATTTCTGGGATCTTCTATTTCAGCTCATGAAACATGGGACCAACACTTTACATGTTGCGTATACATTTTTGTTCTGTATAGTTAAGAAGCTGAGGATAGAAATAGGCTTCTTCTATAGAAATAGGTCCTGCCTCTCGCTAAATAGTAGAAAGCAGATTGTTCAGTCGACGTTGCTATCGGTCCTAGACTATGGCGACTATACGAACGCAGCTACCACTTCGTTATAGCCATTAGATGCAGTTTGTCATAATGTGCTTTATTACTGGTGACAATTTTAGTACAAATCACGGCATTCTCTACTGAAAAGTTGGTTGGCCCTCTTTGATGTCACGTAGGTTGAAACACTGCTATGGTTTCATTTATAAAGCCCTTCGACAAAAAGTCCCACTGTAACAAACATAATTACTCAACTTTAGACATAGAAGTTACCACAGGATGGCTAACTCTGGAAATTCCTTTGGTCTGTACTGAGTTAGGTAAATCAGCTTTTAGTTTTCTTGCACGTTATTTGTGGAACAATCTTCAAAATGTTCTTAAATGTGATGTTTTGGTGACTCTTGGGCAATTCAGAAAGCTGATTGAGGACCTTATTACTGATTGTGTTTGTTTTTTGTAACTGCTTGTGTTTTGTGTTTATATTTTGATGTATTTTTTGTAATTTATGTAATTCATGGCTCATCTGTAAAAGACAACTTTGGTTTCAGTATGACTCTCTGATCAAATAAAGATTAAGTAAATAAGTCAGCAGTAAATATTTTCTAAAGGACACATACAATAGGAGCACTTTTCTAAAGGACATGTATCTAATGTTAGAATTCGTTTTACTAAACAAATTAAAATGATAGTTGAAATAAAGTCTGTGTTGACTTTTTGAAGTGTTTGTTTGTGCGAGTTGGTGTGTGTATGCTGAGGGTGAATTTACAAGAAATCTATCCAAAAAGAAGAAGTGTCCTTATTACAGAGTTTTTCACCTGCATCAGAGTCATTCATGACATATTATACAGTACATGTTCTGTTATCTGCTTTAGTAAGTGAATTACCAAAACCCACGTTTTGACTATGGTCAGTAAGCAGAATGCTCTCTCTCTCCAGACTGTGGCTACTGCTATCAGATAGATATGGGGGCATTGGTGGGCATCATCGCCTGTGACATCATCCTGACCCTCCTCATCGCTCTCGCCGTGTTCTGTTTTGCTTCATTACGGAAGAAGAGGAGTCAACAGGAATCCAGACTGGAGGGTGAGGGGTGTGTGTGTGTGTGTGTGTGTGTGTGTGTGCTTGCGTGCATCCTCCACTCATCCCTAACCCCTCCTGTTTCCCATTTCTCCTCAGGTAAAGGGAAAACACTCACAGCATCAAAAAGGAAGACAGTAGAAATCACAGAGTCTCCCTACCAGGTACAGAGGCACTAACCATAGAAGAGCACAGTCCTCAAAGCATACAGAATTTACATTCATACGGAGTAACTGTTCATGTCTGGTGTGATACACTTATGATTCTTTCCCTGTTGAATTGTTTTATTTTTGCCTTTACTGTTGTAGGAGCTGCATGGAATTCAGTCAGACGTGTACAGTGATCTCCAACAGTTTCAGAAATGAGACGGACTGCATGTATCTTGCTGCCTGGTGCTTAAATCTGACAAGGACTGAAATTTGCACATCTGGGATTTATATTTATACTCATCTCCTTACTGTTATCTTTCAACTTTTGTGTGTCTTTCTAATTGTACAGTTAATATAATAGCATTAGACACATTCAAGAGAAATTGTATATATTTTACATAAATAGACCTGTTTATGTTTGTTTAATAGGATACCTTTTATAGTGTTTAAAAAAAAATTCATTTACATGCAATTTTATTGCATTATACATCTGTAATTTCTGTTGATTAATGGGGTTATTTTATTATATATTTCATAAGCACATCTTTTGTATATTGCCAGAAACAGTTCATGGAAGCCTCATTAATATTGCCCACAGGATGTTGGTGGCACCTTAATTGGGGAGGACTGGCTCATGGTAAAGGCTGAAGCCGGGTAGGTGGAATTGTATCAAACACATGGTTTCTATGGGTTTGATGACATTCCATTCGCTCCTTTCCAGCCATTATTATGAGCCGTCCTCCCCTCAGCAGCCTCCACTGATATTGCCTATTATTAATATTAGTCATATGATCTGAAAAACTATTAGTCAACTGGGATGAAAAACTTCCAGAAGACATTTTAAGTTGAGTTTCTCTCTGCTCCTTGTTAGTCATAAAATGTAGTGCCTTACTCACTATAAACACCATGGTTGTGGTCAATTCATAATAATGTGAAGAAAAAAATACTCTACATCCTCTTTGAAAATAATAAGAAATTCATATGAATGGGACTATTAATAATTGCCTATGCCTGGAATGTGTTAAGTCCCGGTGTGGGGACTTAGGTGTTAAATAAATAAAATCAAACGATTTTGGAGCCCAGTGCTGTTTATTGTATTGGTGAGGTTGTTGCATATCAAATAGATTGTTCATTGCTTTTATTCAACACTAAAGTATGTCTCCATTTCTAAAATAAACATTAACAAAACTTTTTTTACACCTACTTCAGATGTGTTTATATTTTGAATGAATTGCATCTTTCTAATACTGACATATTGAGGTAGGTTGTATAATCAAGAAACATATCCAATCAAAACAAAGACACCGCTGTTAGTCACATGTTTGCCCTTTCTGTAGGGTTGGTGAGTTGTAAACAATGGATCGCATGTCAGCAGTGGGAAATTGATTGCGCTGCCACATTTGACTGAGCAGTCACTGGAAAGGGAGTAAAATATCACTTAATAGATTAATAGACCAGGCTGGTCTGATAGACTAGACACCACATAGTAAACAAAAATCTGGGACACTGAAATTAGTATGTTAAGTTTGGTATGGTTACAAAAGAATAACACAAATGTCTAGCAACCCACAGACAACTTTAGCATTTCAGCTAATTAGCAACTTTACGACTACTTACTACCTTTTATCTACTTTGCAACTATTTAACATGTTAGCTAACCCTTCCCCTAACATTAACCCATTAAGCTAAACCTCCCCTAACCCTAACCCTAACCTTAACCCTTAAACCTAAATAATAACCCTAATCTTAACCAGTGTTGTAGTGCTATTTTGTTAGGTTAGGGAGCGCAAAAATAACGTGTTTTCTTCAATCAAAGTTTGTACTGACAAATGTAGCCAATTTAATATGTTTAAAATGCATCCTCCAATTGCAACATCTGGCTATGCCCACACATTTTGGTTCACGAACATTTTCTATTTTTAATACCATCAAACAAGCATAGGCTACCTAATTTCAAAATAGGCCATCATCCCTGTCAATCGTGAATGATAATTCCTCATGTTTTACCGGTGAAACGTCAAAACTGCTTCTCCATGCCAATCATTTGATTGATCTCAATCGGTTTCATGGGAGTATGCATTTATATCTTCCTGAATTACTGTTTCTAAGTGAATTAGAGCAGATGGTGCTAACAAACTATTAGCCTTTCTTGTATTTTGTTTCAATCAAAGTATATATCCTGCCTAGTGACGAACTATGTTGAGTTTTGACACGTGATCATTTTTTGGGGACTATTCAGCTTCAGCTAACCATCCAAATATCTCATTGGTGTAACAGTGACATTATAGGCCTACCATGCTACAGTATTATATTCTCTTCTGTTATGTAAAATGCAAATGTATAATTAAGTGATCTTGCTAGACATTGATTCAGCATTGATCTAACTACTAAACGAGCACCATTTGAGAAGTAATAATCTTCTATTTGTAATAATAATAATAATAATAAGTGATGAGTATGACCATTAGGCGTAGGCAACAGATCTTGATGAGATGTCATTTTAAGCGATTGGAGCACCCTTCGTGGTGTTGAAAGGACAGCGCCAGGATCGTACAATTATATTAAAGAAGTTTAACCAACTTGTGGTCCTGGAGGATAGCTGAAGGACAGCTCAGCCATTTGGCCAGTTCAGGAACAAACAACAATAATCCTTCAGTAGGCCTGTAGCCTAATATGCCTGTGACTATGTGGTATAGCTATTTGTAGGCTATAGCCTAATGTATATACAAATACATAGTGGTCACATATTGTTCTGGGTTCCACTGAGCAAGAGGGGGTCTGTTGAGTTTCATGAACATCGAGGCAGACACACTTTTTTCAATATTCTGATTGGCCAAAGTGCTCAAGCATCCGACAGGCCTCTGCAGTGCACACACGTAGCCTACTGTTGGTAAAAATTCTTGACTACGCCAGAGAGAATACATGGAAGAATTGACCATTTACCTACCTCTAAGCTGTTAAACAGTACCAGTCAAAAGTTTGGACACATCTACTTATTCAAGGGTTTTTATTTATTTTTACTATTTTCTACATTCTGAAATAACACATTCTTCAAAGAAGCCACCCTTTGCCTTGATGACAGCTTTGCACCCTCTTGGCATTCTCTCAACCGGCTTCATGGAGAATGCTTTTTCAACAGTCTTGAAGGAGTTCCCACATATGCTGAGCACTTGTTGGCTGCTTTTCCTTCACTTTTCCTTCAAAAACATCTCAGTTGGGATGAGGTTGGGTGATTGTGGAGGCCAGGTCATCTGATGCAGCACTCCATTACTCTCCTTTGTCAAATAGCCCTTACACAGCCTGAAGGTGTGTTTTGGGTCATTGTCCTGTTGAAAAACAAATGATTGTCCCACTATGCGCAAACCACATGGGATGGCATATCGCTGCAGAATGCTGTGATAGCCATGCTGGTTACGTGTGCCTTGAATTCTAAATAAATCACTGACAGTGTCACCAGCAAAGCACCCCCACACCGTCACACCTCTTCCTCCATGCATCACAATAGGAACCACACATGCGGAGATCATGTGTTCACCTGCACTGCGTCTCACAAAGACACAGCATTTGGAACCAAAAATCTCTTCTTATTATTGGTGTCCTTTAGTAAGGGTTTCTTTGCAGAAATGTGACCATAAAGGCCTGATTCACTCAGTCTCTTCTGAACAGTTGATGTTGTGATGTTTCTGTTACTTGACCTCTGTGAAGCATTTATTCGGGCTTCAATCTGAGGTGCAGTTAACTCTAATGAACTTATCCTCTGCAACAGAGGTAACTCTGGGTCTTCCTTTCCTATGGCGGTCCTCATGAGAGCCAGTTTCGTCATAGCGCTTGATGGTTTTTGCAACTGCACTTGAAGAAAATGTCAAAGTTCTTGAAATGTTCCATATTGACTGACCTTCATGTCTTAGAGTAATGATGGACTGTCGTTTCTCTTCACTTTTTTATCTGTTCTTGCCATAATATGGACTTGGTCTTTTACCAAATAGGGCTATCTCTGCATGCACACCTGTTAATTGAAATGCATTCCAGGTTGACTACCTCTTTGAAGCCGGTTGAGAGAATGCCAAGAGTGTGCAAAGCTGTCATCAAGGCAAAGGGTGTCTACTTTGAAGAATCTCAAATATCAAATATATTTTGACTAGTTTAACATTGTTTTTGGTTACTACATGATTCTATATATGTCATTTCATAGTTTTGATGTCTTCACTATTATTCTACAATGTAGAAAATTGTAAAAATAAAGAAAAATACTTGAATGAGTAGTTGTGTCCAAACTTTTGACTGGTACTGTACATATTTATTTGGTTTGTAATGGAATTTTATCAGGAATTAAATCAAGTTAATTTAGAATTTATCAGAACACATTTTCCAGAATTACTTTTACCAGCTCCAAGTATTCTCAAATTGCAAAAAAAAGCGAGGGAGCACCTCTCCTTTGCACTCTGGCAGCACTACATCCCTAACCTTAACCCTTAACCCTAACCCCTAGCCTGGCTTATGTTAGCCACCTAGCTAACTTTATCTACACCAAATAGGAATTCGTAACATAAGTATTGCAAATTCGTAGCATATTGTACAAAAATGCAATTTGTAACATATGACACTGTTAGGAATTTTGTTAATAATAATTAAAACAATTTCTAGATTTAGATAAAACTATAACTAATTGAACTCTGCACGCCTAGTGAAAAGAGATTTGTACTGTGGGTTATAAAGTAAGCAGAAAGGGTCGTTAAACTATGGTTGAACTGACCCAACTTAGCCCTGAGATGTTTAGATAAGGCTGTGAGTAACCTTTTAGGTCTTCCATTATCTTGAGTTGTCTGCTAAAGTGGTAATAAATTATAGTGAACCTTCTGGAAATCTTAGTGATATTGTGTGTCATGTGTGTGCGCTGGGAAGTTGGAATGAACTTTAGAACCTGTTTTATAAAGGTCAGGAGGAGGAGATTTATTCTGTAACCTATGACGTCATATCTTGTATATAAACTGTTGTATATGGTCAAATGGGAGCGTGCTCCGAGAATAAATACTATTTACTCATTTTAATAAGACTGTATCCTGTCTATTTTATGTTAATAAGTATCTTACAAATTCTTATAAATAGACAGATTGATTTTAATTAATGAGTACATTAGAGGAATTATTTAATTCCCTCAACAGACACCAATTGTAATTCGCAACATATCATACGAAATGGATGATGGACAACCACAAACCAATACATACCATACCAAACCTAATTTACTAATTTGAGTTTCCCAAATGTTCATTTACTTTGTTACG
This sequence comes from Salvelinus sp. IW2-2015, assembly GCF_002910315.2. Taxonomy (NCBI): domain Eukaryota; kingdom Metazoa; phylum Chordata; class Actinopteri; order Salmoniformes; family Salmonidae; genus Salvelinus; species Salvelinus sp. IW2-2015. The sequence goes on along the minus strand of NW_019942762.1, from coordinate 114,176 downwards.
TCTACCCCTGAGTCCAGGTTGCATAGTCGGAGCAAAGGCGGGTTGTTGAGTAGAGCAGGGTTAGAGGTTAGAGGTGATGGCCAGAGACTCAAGACTCCCGCCTTGTCTTCTATCTTTCCTAGGTTGGGTCAGCCTCACAAACAAATTCTGCGACCTGCGTCTTCATAATAAAAGACCGATTGCACGGCGTGCCGACTGACTTGCCTGGCTGCTCTGTGAGAAGAGGAAAAGGGCACCTGGCGAGGTGGGTCTTCGGTGATCAATTGGTCATGATGATGTTGAAACCAAGTCTTTTACGGTTACAGAAGTCAACAAATGAGAGTGCCTGGGCCTGGGAATAGGTGTGGTGCTGGGGGCTACAGTGCCTGGGTTAACCTCTACATCACCAGAGGAACAGAGGAGGAGTGGGATAGGGGTACTGCTAAAGGCTCTAAAAACAGGTCGTCTAGTGCATTGGGAACAGAGAATAAAAGGAGCAAATTTCTGGGCATGGTGGAATAGATTCAGGGCATAATGTACAGACAAGGGTATGGTGGATGTGAGTACAGTGGCGGTAAACCTAGGCATTGAGTTACGATGAGAGCAGTAGTGTCTCTGGAGGCCCCAGTTAAGCCAGGTGAGGTCTCCGCATGTGTGGGGGGAGTGACAAAAGAGCAGTAGCTGATAATGTTATGAAACTGTCTGAGGAAATCTGATAATGGTTCCTGACCGCACACTGTAAATTGATGAAAATACTGTGGTCATTTTGCAAGCTCTTCTATTCCAAGAGAGAGATATAGTGTACACTGAGTGTACAAAACATTAGGAACACCTTCCCTTAGAACAGACTCAATTTGTCGGGCTCTACGTTATACAAGACTCTACAAGGTGTCAAAACCATTCCATAGGGATGCTAGCCTATGTTGACTCCAGTGCTTCCCACTTGTGTCAAGTTGGCTGGATGTCCTTTGGGTGGTGCACCATGCTTGATACACACGGGAAACTGTTGAGCGTGAAAAACCCAGCAGCGTTGCAGTTCTTGACACACTTAAACCAGTGCTCTTATCCAGAGCGACTTACAGTAGAGTGCATACATTTTATTACATACTGAGACAAGGATATCCCTACCGGCCAAGAGCAGACGCTCTTATCCAGAGCGACTTACAGTAGAGTGCATACATTTTAACATACTGAGACAAGGATATCCCTACCGGCCAAACCCTCCCTACCGGCCAAACCCTCCCTAACCCGGACGACGCTATGCCAATTGTGCGTCGCCCCACAGATCTCCCGGTTGCGGCCGGCTGCGACAGAGCCTGGGCGCGAACCCAGCCCAGCCTGGGCGCGAACCCAGAGACTCTGGTGGCGCAGCTAGCACTGCGATGCAGTGCCCTAGACCACTGCGCCACCCGGGAGACTGTGAGTGATCATAGGATTCATCTGTATTCACCTGGTCAGTCAATGTCATGTTTTGTCCACTCAGTGCATGTCCAACCTCGGGAGTGTGTTATTAAGGTGAGCAGGAATGTGTGTGGATCCAGTGTGCTGCTCAGGTTCCTCTGTCTGCAAAATGACACCTACCCTCCTTTCTGCCCTGTAGAGGAACAAATCAATCTACCTCTTGTCTCTGTCAGTACCTCCCCTCTATCTCCCTCCTCTATCTCTCTCCCTCACTCTCTCCTCCTCCTCGCATTCTCCTCTCTCCCACTCCCCTCTCTCTATCTCCCTCTCTTGCCCTCTCTGTTTTGTAATTTCTACAAAAATCTTTCTGTCTCTCTAAATATTTGTTTAACTTTCCTTGTTGCTCTCCCTTCCTCTCTCTCCTCCATCACCTTCACCTTGGCTCCCAGGTTGGTCTACTCCCCCCTTACCCCCTTCTCCTCTCTCTCACACTCCTCTCTCTGCGCTTGGCTGTCTGTCTGTCTATCCTATTATCCTTTCTCTCTTTCACTCCCCGTCTGTGCCCCCTCCATGCCACCATCTTTTTTATCCTCTCCCCTATCCCTCTCTCTCTGCATGCCCCCCCCACCTCTCTTCTTCTCCCCTCTCTCCCAGATGCCCCTAAGAACACGTCTGTGTTTGCGCAGCCCTCCAGTGTGATCGACGCGGGCCGTCCTCTGACTCTGACCTGCAGCAGCCAGGCCAACCCGGCGGTGGACAACTACACGTGGTTCAGGATCAATGCGGCTGAAGCCTGGGTAACGCGATTGGGCCCTAGCTACACCTTCGCTGAGGTCAGCCCCGGGGAGAGCGGCCAGTACTACTGCAAGGCACGCAACCGCCTCAGCGTCCACAGCTCGCCTGTCCTCACTGTCAGGGTCAGAGGTCAGTGGACTGGGCAGAATGGAGAGAGGGTAGAGTAGGAGGTGGGGAGTCTAAACTCAGTGACCCACATGGCTTCTGTCTGTGTGTTTCTTATTTAATCACTACTGTAAATGTAATGTCTGTCTCAAAAACATGTTTGGCAAGATACCCTATCTAAATGTGTCACTGTATGCCCCTCAGTCCGACCACTCACGATCCCTGAGTCTTTCTGCTTTCAAATCTCTGACCTGTGAGTCATATATGGATAACTTTCAATAACTGTAATAGGTGAAGAAGAGCTGAACTTTGATATCAGATAACAGAAGTCTAGAGATTTGATAATTGATTCATGGAGCTGACAAAAGCTGGATATTTTACTCTGTCTGTCTTCCTGTCTATGTCTGTCAATCTTTCTGTCCCTCTTTCCTTCTCATCCTTCTTGGCCTTCTCTTTCCTCTCCTTCACTCTCACTGTCATTGCCCCAAACATCCCCATTCTCCCCTCTATGATGGTGACTACTGTTAGATTTACTCCGACTGAACCTGTTGTTGCTCTCTGATTGGCAGGCAGACTGAAGGTTATCGCCCTGGCCTCAGCTGTGGGCGTGTCTGCTGGTCTCATCACTCTCACTGTGGCCATAATGATCAGGGGACGCACTACACCTTTTGACACTATGATGGTCAATGGAAGGCAGGGGACCTCAGGAACATTGGCCKGAATCAGTGTTACMAGACACTTCATTTGATTGTGGYAATCAATATGTTGTATCTATCTGCCTTCTTCACAGCAAAAACATGCACAGAGTAGACATGGAATATCCAGAGGAAAACAAGAAGGTACTTGACTCTTCCTCTTCCAAGCATTGACATCAATATAGCCTAGCCATTATGAGATAAAATAATATATAGAAAAATTATTAACAAAGAATTGTCATTCGTTGTATTTATATGGAATAACAGAGGATATTGGTGACAGCTGACACCCTGTTCTACGAGTCAGTCCAGCAGACCCTTCAGCTGAGGACTGGTAAGATGTCCGACATCCCGGTAGGTTAAACAACAACTCCTACTCTGCACCACTAGAGGGAAACACCATGGTCCACTTGCAATAATCAGGTCATGCCATTAGAATTCCTCATGATTAGATTCCCATCTTCTTTTGAAAGATCAAAGGTAACAATATGTACCTACACTTTAATGACACTGCACCTACCATGTAAATACATCAGCACCTACCATCATTCGGCCACATTTTAAACCCAGATTTGGGTTCTCTCGATTGAAGTGACATCAACCCATCTTCAGTCCTCTAATAGGAATCCCCCTATTTTCTCTGTGTTTGATAAGAGGAGACAGAGGAGGTGTATGAGAGTGCCCATCCCTCCATCGTACCCCTGAAGGATGCTCCACCCTGCACAGAGGCAGACAGCATCCTCAACCACATCACCGTGCATTACTCCAGGATCCCCAGGTAACCAGCCATCCTCCATCTCTCACTTCCTCATTGTCCTCATCCTCTTTCTCCTCTTACCCTCTCCCCTTGATCTTCCTCTCTTCTCTTCTTCTTTCCCCCTCTCTCTCCTTTCTACTCACCATTCTCCTCCTCCCCTCTCCCTTGTATACTTTCTCCTCCCTCTTCTTCTTTCTCCTCCTGCCCTCTCCCTTCCTCCTCATGCTTATCCTCTCTCAGTCTTATTCTTCTCTCTTCCTCTTTCTGACATACAGACCAGTGGCATTACCTGTCCCTCCCTCTTTTCTTTCCCAGTCTGGACCAGATTCAAGTTACAAATGTACCACTGGATGGCGATAAAGAGCCAAAGGATGCTGCCAATGTTGTTTACACTGTCCTGGCCAGACCACACCAGTAGTGGTGCAGGTAAATTAGGGCATCTTTTGATGTCACTAATTTATCTTGGCTAATATATGAACAGAGTTATATACACCTCACAATCGAATGAAATCATTTGCAATAAGTTCAAGTTTGACCATAGAGACAAACATATTCTAAATGTGAATTCGGTGACACACCTCCATTAACTTCCTATTTTTTTCCGCATATCTCCCAGATGAGAACTGTAGTGTCCTTTGCTCAGTTTATCAGTTGAGTGACATCACCAGAAGGATCTCTACCATCTACCCCTGCACTGCTTCTGAGCTGGACTGCTCACTCTAAGCCAATTTACTGTTTATCTAATTTACTACCAAGTCTAATTTACTAGGAATAGTTAAAGTAGGTACTTGTAATTCATTTGGCATTATAAGTGGCATTATAACTAATTTATTAGCATTTAACATTTTACTTGTAGTGGCCAGATTATGAAATATTCCGATAGCAGAATCATCTTAAAAATTCATATTTTTCACCCTCATCAGGAAGTAATTTTGGGCATTTTCTCTCTGGGTTCTCTATCTCCATAAGATATCATTAAAATGTAACATACTTTACAAATGAAGTTTGGTATGCATCATCACTCATGCTAGTCTTATGGAGGATGTGTTACTGATCATATCTTATGTTTAGGGTATGGTTGGTATGTCCCAAATTGCTTGTTGAAATAGCTTGTTGTCAAATAAAAAACATTTAATGAAGAACAAATTACTAGATGTATTAAAGAAATATTTATCAGGTTGACACTTACCCTGTTTATTCTGCTCTATCATGTTGTGGATGTCAGTACTGAGTTATTGATAATGATTAACATACGAACTATGTACTACTACTCATAACAAATGAACACGGAAATAATGCTGAGGTCAGAGGGGATATTTTATATTGTTCTAATGTCAAGGCTGTGTTACCCTGATGGTGAAATTATTTCTGAAATGATTAACCTCAAAGGATAGGACTGTATCTCAACTGAGATTACAGAGTAACTCACTCATCTATTGACTAATACAGAAGAGGTCAACTGAGTCTGCACCAGAACGCGTACAGTATTACCCATGGTGTCTCAGAGGGAGATGGGATATGCAAAAAACACATTTTTAATTCACACGTGTATAATACACACTTGTATGTGTGTGAAATAGGATGAAGACAAGTTTATTTCATGTTTGATGAGGAATATAAACAGAATGGCTAGATATAAGGTGTATCCCAGTTGTGCTGTCTTATTAACAGCAGGGTTGGGCTCAATTCCATTTTAATTCCACTATATTTGACACGTTCCTGACCTGTTTTCTCTTGTTTTGTATGTGTTTAGTTGGTCAGGACGTGAGCTGGGTGGGAATTCTATGTTGTGTGTCTAGTTTGTCTGTTTCTATGTCAGCCTAGTGTGGGTTCTCAATCAGAGGCAGATGGTAGTCGTTGTCTCTGATTGAGACTCATATATAGGAGGCTTGTTTTGTGTTGGGAGTTTGTGGGTGTTTGTTACCTGTCTCTGTGTTTGTGTTCTGCACCAGATAGGTCTGTATCGGTTTTGCACGTTTGTTATTTTGTAAGTTGTTTGTAGTGTTCACTTGTTCTTCATTAAACATGTTTAACACTAGCCGCGCTGCACTTTGGTCCTCTCCTTCACCCCTGGAAGAAAACCTTTACAATATTCCAAATGTTCCTAATTGAAAAGCCTTGAAGATAATTGGAATTTCAGTGTACTTTGAATTTAAATGGAATTTACCCCAACCCTGATTGACAGAGACAGTTACACCATATTTAAATTAAAACAATGTTGATGCTGCCACCATCATGCTTCACCGTAGGGATGGTGCAAGGTTTTCTCCAGTCTGTTTGATGACTGGCTTTGTTACTGTCTAATGCTGTATAATTCCCTCAACCTGTGGTGCTGCAGTTGTTGGTGTTGCAGTTTGATGCAATGTGGCCCTTTGAAACAACCAGTGTGATTACTCTCAAGTTGCCAGGTGAATAGAATAAATATTTTTAGTTTGATACTCTATCTTTCTGTGGATGCCAGTATTCCGTTATGAATAAATTAATGATATAAAATGTATATTGTATATGGCTCATTAGAGATGAACAAGGAACTGATCAGAGGGGATATTTGATATTGGTCTAATGTTATTGTTGTGTTACCTTGATGGTGGAATTTATCAAATGATTAACCTCAAAGGAAAGTCATATATTATCTGAGATTACAGAGTAACGCACTCTTTACATCAACAAAAATACAGAAGTGACTGATAGCCTGTTTGTGCACCAGCATGAGTAGAGTATGATCTTTCAAATTAACATATCTGAAAGGAGGGCACACATAGGAATGCTATATTATATTTTCTTACCTTTAAATGGCAAATGGGTACTGTACGTATGAGTGTTGCAGATAAGTGTGATAACTGTTTTTTGTTTTGTTGTTTGTGGCTGTAATTGGAAGATGACATTCAACGATACAACACCATAGCTCCATGTGCCTTAAGAGGGTCATCAGTGGTGTTTGGATGCACTTACGCCTAACCTCAGACCAGACTATTACAAATACCTTCTTGAAGTTCTGGAGTCAAGAGTGGGACAACTATCTCTGTCTGGCCCAGGAATACAGAGGGTGTGTAGAATACCTTGGAAATAGAAAGCACAACTGCACCTTGAATGAATAACCTAATTAGTAGTGATGCAACACAATGCTACTTCAGATATGAGACGGTTAATGAAAAAAAAGACAACTGCATGGAACAGTACAACATCAGTTTTACTAACTCTGACAGGTAATTTTCATACCAGAAGTAAAGCCCACTCTCATAACACTACTTTTTTATTTTATTGATGACTGTTTTTCTGTCTTCTCTCTACAAGGGCTGACAGCTGAAGTAAACCCTGCCACTGTGAGAGAGGGAGAGAAGGTGACACTAACATGTGACACAACCTGTACACTGAGTGACCTTCCCACTATTGTCTGGTTCAGGGATGGACACTCAGTACACAACACAGAGTTCCTGGCCAACATTGAGGATTCTGGTAGATACCAATGTGCTGTTCAAGGTCTTCTCTCCTCTGCTACAGTGTCTCTTGATGTCCAATGTGAGTTAATACCTGATCTAATTAACATGAGAGTATCATATTATTTGACTCATATTGGAGCAGCTATCTAGGTTCAAAACTCAGCACCAAGGATGTGCTTAAATGCATTATTCCAAAGAAAGGTCAATAAAAGGTCTGTTATTATTTTCTGTAAAGATAGTAAGATTTTGAAAGAATCAAACTTGTAACGGCAGCCTTCCTCCTCTTCACGAGAAGAGAGGGTGTAACAGGGATCGGACCAACACGCAGCATAGCCAGTGCTCAACATGTTTAATGAAACGAAACTGTGAACACTTACAACGATACAAAATAACCAAATGTGGCAAACCGATACAGCCCTATCTGGTGCAGAGAAAACACAAAGACAGGAAACAACCACCCACAAACCCCAACACAAAACAAGCCACCTATATATGATTTCCAATCAGAGACAACACAAAACACCTGCCTCTGATTGAGAACCATATTAGGCCAAACATAGAAACAGACAACCTAGACACACAACATAGAATGCCCACCCAGCTCACGTCCTGACCAACACTAAAACAAGCAAAACACACAAGAACTATGGTCAGAACGTGACAAAACTAAACTGGAAAATGGCAACCTAAATAGGATCCCCAATCAGAGACAACGATAAACAGCTGCCTCTGATTGGGAACCAATCGAGGCCACCATAGACCTACGTATGCCTAGACTACACACACAACCTAGACATACAAAACCCCTAGACCAGACAAAAACACACATACCACCCTCGACGGAGAGACAGCCTGGTGCGTGGGGATTCCACAGGGCCCACCAGGCTGGAGAGACCTACAGGAGGCTTGGTACGTGGAGGAGGCACCGGATAGACCGGGCTGTGGGGGAGCACTGGAGCTCTGGTGCGCAGCCTTGACACCACTCCTCCAGGCTGGATGACCACTTTAGCCCGGACCCTCCAGAGTACAGGCACAGGTCGAACCGGGCTGTGGGGGAGCACTGGAGATCTGGTGCATACCACACGCACCTGTCCCTTAGGCTCAATGCCCACATTCGCCCGGCACGGGCGGAGGGCAGGCATAGGGCGAACTGCACCCTCCCAACGCCCTGGAGACACAGTACGCAACGCCGGCGCAGGATACCCTGGACCGAAACGGCGCACCGGAGACCAAACGCGCTGCGCAGGCACAATCCGCCCTGGCTGGATGCCCACTCTCGCATGGCACTTGCGGGGGGCTGGCATATAGCKCTCRGGGCTATGAGCGCGCACTGGCGACACCGTGCGCTTCATCGCATAACACGGTGTCTGACCAGTGCCATGCCGCTTCCGGTAAGCACGGGGAGTTGGCTCAGGTCTCTCGCCTGACTCCGCCAACCTCCCCGTGTGCCCCCCCTCCCAAATCTTTTGGGGGGATGCCTCGCGTGTCTGTTGCGCTGCCGTGCTAACTCCTCATAGTGTCTTCGCTCAGCCTTCGCTGTCTCCAATTCCTCCTGCGGACGGCGATGCCCAGGGTCCCTTGCCGTCCAAAATCTCCTCCCACGTCCATGAGTCCAGATAACGCTGCTGCTCCTCACCACGATGCTTGGTCCGTTTGTGGTGGGTGATTCTGTCACGATCGTCGTAGTGAGGAGACCAAAGCGCAGCTTGATGTGAATACATCTTATTTAATGACAACGAAAGAACACCGAAACAAACTATTACAAACTATACAAAATAACAAACGAACGTGACGCTAATAATAACGAGTGCAGACATGCAACATCAACATAGACAATCACCCACAAACTAAACTGGAAAATGGCAACCTAAATAGTATCCCCAATCAGAGACAACGATAAACAGCTGCTTCTGATTGGGAACCAATCCAGACCACCATAGACCTACGTATGCCTAGACTACACACACAACCTAGACATACAAAAACCCTAGACCAGACAAAAACACACATACCACCCTCGTCACACCCTGACCTAACCAAAATAATAAAGAAAACAAAGATAACTAAGGTCAGGGCGTGACAGTATGTAGATAACATAGTGTTCTCACATATAACAGCCCTTGTCTGTTTGTTGTGAATGTCAATGTGCTTGAAAACAAATTTGAATTTGCCATGACACACGGCATTGTCTATTTGTTGAGCGTGACTGTGCGTTTGCATTGTGGTTACTTTTAGGGGAAGTTAAGCAGTTTGGGTTAGACTATTGTTAGACTAACTGACCTGCCTAGTTAAAGAAAGGTTAAGTAAAATAAATAAAACATGTTACTGTAACCCCCTTAAATACAATATAATATATCAAGTGTATGGTAACAGGAAGGGAAATAGCACCAAAAGGCTCCACAGACAAGACATTCTCAGCCCAACTTCTGCATTGTGGTTGTGACATGGTGATTATCACATCTCTCCATGGTATTTATTTGCATGGTCATTTGCTGATCAGTCTCTCTGGACGCGTTCTGCAGGAGGGTGAGTAGTGTTGTTTCTCTCTGTAGAGTTTCATGTTTTCTTTCCTTTAATTGGTGCAACATTGGTGCATAGTGATGTTCAATCTATCTGTTTAGTGAGAATTTAAAGACAGAATGACTACATGATGTAGAGTTGTGAGAAAACTCTTCAGAGACAGATAAATATTACACCTGCTTTAAGTGAAAACGCTGTTGGAGCTTGTTTCATGATTGACTTTGCTATTAAGTTAAAGCAATTCCCTCCTCAATAGAAACCCGTGGTGTTTTTTATTGAAGTGTTGCAGTCGCTGCAATGTGGCTCTTTGAAACAACCAGTGTGATAATGGTGATTACTCTCACGTTGCCAGGTAACCATATTTTTCCTTTGATGCTCTATCATAATGTGGATGTCAACACTGACTTATGATTAATAATTGAGATATGGAATATGTACTACTACTGTGTATTGCTCATAGGAGATGAACTGGGAAATACTGCAGAGGGAAGAGGGGATATGTTATATTGTCATTATTGTGTTACCTTGATAGTGAAATGTACAGTACAAGTCAAAAGTTTGGACACACCTACTCATTCAAGGGTTTTTCTTTATTTTTACTATAACACATATGGAATCATGTAGTAACCAAAAAGTGTTAAACAAATAAAAATATATTTTATATTTGAGATTCTTCAAAGTAGCCACCCTTTGCCTTGATGACAGCTTTGCACACTCTTGGCATTCTCTCAAACAGCTTCATGAAGTAGTCACCTGGAATGCATTTTAATGAACAGGTGTGCCTTGTTAAAGGTTAATTTGTAGAATTTCTTTCCGTCTTAATGCGTTTGATTCAATCAGTTGTGTTGTGACAAGGTAGGGTGTATACAGACAATATCCCTATTTGGTAAAATATCAAGTCCATATTATGGCGAGAACAAATCAAATAAGCAAAGAGAAACGACAGTCCATCATTACGGACAAAAATTAAATAGTCAATATGGACCATTTCAAGAACTTTGAAAGTTTCTTCAAGTGCAGTTGCAAAAATCATCAAGCACTATGACGAAACTGGCTCTCATGAGGACCGCCACAGGAGAGGATAACCCAGTGTTACCTCTGCTGCAGAGGATAAGTTTATTAGAATTAACTGCACCTCAGATTGAAGCCCGAATAAATGCTTCACAGAGGTCAAGTAACAGACACATCTCAACATCAACTGTCCAGAGGAGACTACGTGAATCAATCAATCAATCAATCAATTTTATTTTATATAGCCCTTCGTACATCAGCTAATATCTCGAAGTGCTGTACAGACACCCAGCCTAAAACCCCAAATAGCTAGTAATGCAGGTGTAGAAGCACGGTGGCTAGGAAAAACTCCCTAGAAAGGCCAAAACCTAGGAAGAAACCTAGAGAGGAACCAGGCTATGAGGGGTGGCCAGTCGCCTCTTCTGGCTGTGCCGGGTGAGATATATACAGAACATTGCCAAGATGTTCAAAAATTTTCATAAGTGACAAGCATGGTCAATAATAATCATGAATAATTTTTAGTTGGCTTTTCATAGCCGATCATCAAGAGTTGAAAAACACAGGTCTGGGACCAGGTGGCGGTTCCATAACCGCAGGCAGACCAGCTGAAACTGGAAATAGCAGCAAGGCCAGGCGGACTGGGGACAGCAAGGAGTCACCACGGGCGGCAGTCCCGACCATGGTCCTAGGGCCCAGGTCCTCCGAGAGAAAGAAAGAGAGAAGGAGAAAATTAGAGAGAGCCCAAGATTTCCAAAATTTCCATAAATGACAAGCATGGTCAAATAATAATCAGGAATAAATTCTCAGTTGTTTTCATAGCCGATCATTAAGAGTTGAAAAACAGCAGGTCTGGGACAGGTAGGGGTTCCATAACCGCAGGCAGAACAGTTGAAACTGGAATAGCAGCAAGGCCAAGCGGACTGGGGACAGCAAGGAGTCACCACGGCCGGTAGTCCCGACGTATGGTCCTAGGGCTCAGGTCCTCCGAGAGAAAGAAAGAGAGAAGGAGAAAATTAGAGAGAGCCAAGATTTTCAAAATGTTCATAAATGACAAGCATGGTCAAATAATAATCAGGAATAAATCTCAGTTGGCTTTTCATAGCCGATCATTAAGATTTGAAAACAGCAGGTTCTGGGACAGGTAGGGGTTCCGTAACCACAGCAGAACAGTTGAAACTGGAATAGCAGCAAGGCCAGGCGGACTGGGGACAGCAAGGTGTCATCATGCCGGTAGTCCTGACGTATGGTCCTAGGCTCTCAGGTTCTCAGAGAGAAAGAGAGAACGAGAGATTAGAGAAGCATACTTAATTCACACAGGACACTGGATAAGACAGGAAGAAGTACTCTCAGGTCAACTGACCCTAGCCCCCGACACAAACTACTGCAGCATAAATACTGGAGGCTGAGACAGGAGCGGTCAGGAGACACTGTGGCCCCATCCGAAGAAACCCCGGACGGGCCAATAGGAAGGATATAACCCCACCCACTTTGCCAAAGCACAGCCCCCCCACCACTAGAGGAAATCCTCGACACCAAACTTAACAATCCTGAGACAAGGCCGAGTATAGCCCACAAAGGTCTCCACCACAGCACAAACAAAGGGGGCGCAACCCAGACAGGAAGATACGTCAGTAACTCAACCCACTCAAGTGACGCACCCCTCCTAGGGACGGCATGAAAGAGCACCAGCAAGCCAGTGACTCAGCCCCTGTAACAGGGTTAGAGGCAGAGAATCCCAGTGGAGAGAGGGGAACCGCCTGGCAGAGACAGCAAGGGCGGTTTGTTGCTCCAGAGCCTTTCCGTTCACTTCACACTCCTGGGCCAGCTACACTCAATCATATGACCTACTGAAGAGATAATGCTTCAGTAAAGACTTAAGGTTGAGACCGAGTCTGCGTCTCTCACATGGGTAGGCAGACTGTTCCATAAAAATGGAGATCTATAGGAGAAAGCCCTGCCTCCCGCTGTTTGCTTAGAAATTCTAGGACATTAGGAGGCCTGCGTCTTGTGCCGTAGCGTACGTATTGGTATGTACGGCGAGGACCAACTCGGAAAGATAGGTAGGAGCAAGCCCTGTAACGCTTTATATTAACAGTAAAACCTTGAAATCAGCCCTTGCCTTAACAGGAAGCCAGTGAGGGAAGCTACACTGGAGTAATATGATCAAATTTTTGGTTCTAGTCAGGATTCTAGCAGCCGTATTTAGCACTAACTGAAGTTTATTTTGCTTTATCGGGTAGCCGGAAAGTAGAGCATTGCAGTAGTCTAACCTAGAAGTAAACAAATGCATGGATTTAATTTTTTCTGCATCTTTTTGGACAGAATTTCTGATTTTTGCAATGTTACGTAGATGGAAAAAAGCTGTCCTTGAAACAGTCTTGATATGTTCGTCAAAAGAGAGATCAGGGTCAAGAGTAACGCCGAGGTCCTTCACAGTTTTATTTGAGACGACTTTACAACCATCAAGATGAATTGTCAGATTTAACAGAAGATCTCTTTGTTTCTTGGGACCTAGAACAAGCATCTCTGTTTTGTCCGAGTTTAAAAGTAGAAAGTTTTCAGCCATCCACTTCCTTATGTCTGAAACACAGGCTTCTAGCGAGGGCAATTTTGGGGCTTCACCAAAATCAGGCCTTCATGGTCAAATTGCTCCAAAGAAACCACTACTTAAGGAAACCAATAATAAGAAGAGACTTGCTTGGGCCAAGAAACACAAGCAATGGACATCAGACCGGTGGAAATCTCTCCTTTTGTCTGATGAGTCCAAATTTGGAAATTTTGGTTCCAAATAATCTCTGCATGTGTGGTTCCCATTGTGAAGCATGGAGGAGGAGGTGTGAGGGGTGCTTTGCTGGTGACACTGTCAGTGATTTATTTAGAATTCAAGGCACACTTAACCAGCAGGGCTAACACAACATTCTGCAGCGATACGCCATCCCATCTGGTTCGCACTTAGTCGGTCTATCATTTGTTTTTCAACAGGACAATGACCAAAACAGGCTGTGTAAGGGCTATTTGACGAAGGAGAGTGACGGAGTGCTGCATTAGATGACCTGGCTGCCACAATCACCCGACCTCAACCCAATTGAGATGGTTTGGGATGAGTTGGACCGCAGAGTGAAGGAAAAGCAGACAACAAGTGCTCAGCATGTGGGAACTCCTACAGGACTGCATTCCTCATAAAGCTTGTTGACGGAATGCCAAGAGTGTGCAAAGCTGTCATCAAGGCAAAGGGTGGCTACTTTGAAGAATATAAAATATATTTGTTTAAAAACTTTTTGGGTTACTACAGGATTCCATATGTGTTTTTTCATAGTTTTGATGTCTTCACTATTATTCTACAATGTAGAAAATAGTACAAATAAAGAGAAACCCTTGAATGAGTAAGTGTGTCCAAACTTTTGACTGGTACTGTATATTTCTCAAATGACAGGGTTGGGGGGTAACTGACAATGATCACATTTAATCAGTTACATGTAATCTGATTTTTTTTAAAGTTTGTAATCAGTTACGTTACCAGCTAAAATATAGTAATAAGATTACAGATAGTTTTGAAAAAATAATTGATTACTTTTAAATTCATAAAGGATTTTTGCGGAAAAAAACAACATTGTTGTCACGCCCTGGCCTTAGTTATCTTTGTTTTCTGTAATATTTTGGTTAGGTCAGGGTGTGACAGGGGGGATGTTTGTGTGTATTTGTCTCGTCTTMGGTGGTTGTATGGTATAGGGGGTTTTGGTAGAGTGTATGGGTTTGTGTTGAGTGTAGGTGTCTAGGTAAGTCTATGGTTGCCTGAATGGTTCTCAATCAGAGACAGCTGTCATTCATTGTTTCTGATTGGGAGCCATATTTAAGGCAGCCATAGGCAGTAGGCTATTGTGGGTAATTGTCTATGTGTAGTGTTTAGTGTCAGCACTATTTGTTTGTATAGCTTCACGTTCGTTTGTCTTCATTAAAGAAGATGTATTTCTCTCACGCTGCACCTTGGTCCACTCTTCCTCAAAGTTACGACAATTGTGACACCTTTCTGTTTTCTAATGACATTCAATTCAGCATGGAAATAACGCACAAGTTTACGTTTGTTCCACCTGAACGAGTCTGACCACAAGTCAGGGACCACTATGGTGACACACCAAATGCGCTTGAAGAATTATTTTTGCCTCTGCTAATGCCTTTTAAAGGGAAAGTAATTCAAATGTAGTCAGATTATGTTACTGAGTTTGGGTAGTCCAAAGGTTATGTCACTGATAACATTTTGGGACAGGTAACTAGTAACTGTACCGGATTCTATTTAGAAAGTAACCTACCCAACCATGTCAAATTATAAACCTCAAAGGGAAGGAAAATCTTATCTGAGATTACAGAGCAACTCACTCTTCTAATGAACAAAATACAGAAGTGACTGATTAACATATCTGAAGGTAGGCCACACACAGGAATGCTCTATTTTCCTAAACCTTTAAATGGCAAATTGGCACTGTATCTATCAGTGTTGTAGATAAATGTGACAACATTAACTCTTTTTTTGTTTTGTTGTTTTTTAAAGGTGATTGTGAGAGTAATTGGGAGGTGACTTTCAACGATACAGCTCCATGTGCCTTAAAAGGGTCGTCAGTGGTGTTTGGATGCAGTTATGACTACCCCTCAGACCAGACTATTACAAATACCTTCTGGAAGTTCCAGACTCAAAATTATGATACAAATTTCTTTGAGGCCCAGCAATACGGACAACGTGTAGAATACCTTGGAAATAATAAACACAACTGCACCTTGAGAATGAATAACCTAAATAGTAGTGATGCAAATTCCTATCTCTTCAGATTTAAGACAGTTAATAAGTATGGCAAACTGAATGCATGGAGCAGTACAACATCAGTTTCACTAACTCTGACAGGTAATTTTGATACCGGAAGTAAAGCCCACTCTCATGACTCTACAAAACATTTTCAGTAATGATTGTTTTTCTCCTCTCTACAAGGGCTGAAAGCTGAAGTAAACCCTGCCACTGTGAGAGAGGGAGAGAAGGTGACACTAACATGTAGCACAACCTGTACACTGAGTGACCATCCAACTTTTGTCTGGTTCAGGGATGGACAATCAGTATCAAAAACAGAGTTTCAGGCAAATAGTGAGGATTCTGGTAGATACCGATGTGCTGTTCAAGGTCAAGATCTTCTCTCGTCTGCTCCAGTGTCTCTTGATGTCCAATGTGAGTTAATACCTGATCTAATTAACATGAGCACATTATATCATTGTATGCATTTTAGAATAAGGCTGTAACATAACATGTGGAAAAAGTCAAGGTGTAACGGCTGTCGTCGGGAGAAGGAGAAGACCAAGGTGCAGTGAGGTAAGTATTCATAATCCTTTTAATAAATACGAATACTAGAACGAAAACAACAAAACGACAAACGAACAGTTCTGCAAGGCGCCTCTGGAGCGGGGACCCTTACCGCCGACCCCGGACTGGGGACCCTCGCAGCGGGCCCCGAACAGGAGGGCGACTCTGGCTGCTCCGGACAGGAGGGCGACTCTGGCTGCTCCGGACAGGAGGGCGACTCTGGCTGCTCCGGACAGGAGGGCGACTCTGGCTGCTCCGGAAGGAGGGAGACTGGCTGCTCCGGACAGGAGGGCGACTCTGGCTGCTCCGGACAGGAGGGAGACTCTGGCTGCTCCGGACAGGAGGGAGACTCTGGCTGCTCCGGACAGGAGGGAGACTCTGGCTGCTCCGGACAGGAGGGCGTGAAACAAGGGGTCTGAGTACTTTCCGAATGCACTGTACATTCAAAGCTCTGCACCAAGGATGCCTCTGAATGGTGTTCATTTAATTGCATTATATTCCTAAGAAAGCTAAAAGACAAGGTTTATTTCTGATAAAATAATAGGATGCATTTTGAAAGACGTATGTACAGTTGAATTCGGAAGTTTACATACACCTTAACCAAACTCAGTTTTTCACAATTCTTGACATTTAATCCTAGTAAAAATTCCCTGTCTTAGGTCAGTTAGGATCACCACTTTATATTAAGAATGTGAAATGTCAGAATAATAGTAGAGAGAATGATTTATTTCAGCTTTTATTTCTTTCATCACATTCCCAATGGGTCAGAAGTTTACATACACTCAATTAGTATTTGGTAGCATTGCCTTTAAATTGTTTAACTTGGGTCAAACGTTTCGGGTAGCCTTCCACAAGCTTCCCACAATAAGATGGGTGAATTTTGGCCCATTCCTCCTGACAGAGCTGATGTAACTGAGTCAGGTTTGTAGGCCTCCTTGCTCTCACACGCTTTTTTAGTTCTGCCCACAAATTTTCTCGAGAATTGAGGTCAGGGATTTGTGATGGCCACTCCAATACCTTGACTTTGTTGTCCTTAAGCCATTTTGCCACAACTTTAGAAGTATGCTTGGGGTCATTGTCCATTTGGAAGATCCATTTGCAACTAAGCTTTACCTTCCTGACTGATGTCTTGAGATGTTGCTTCAATACATAATTTTCCGGCCTCATGATGCCATCTATTTTGTGAAGGGCACCAGTTCCTCCTGCAGCAAAGCACCCCCACAGCATGATGCTGCCACCCCCGTGCTTCACGGTTGGGATGGTGTTCTTCGGCTGGCAAGCTTCCCCCTTTTTCCTCCAAACATAACGATGGTCATTATGGCCAAACAGTTACATTTTTGTTTCATCAGACCAGAGGGCATTTCTCCAAAAAGTATGATTTTTGTCCACATGTGCAGTTGCAAACCGTAGTCTGGCTTTATTATGGCGGTTTTGGAGCAGTGGCTTCTTCCTTGCTAAGCGGCCTTTCAGGTTATGTTGATATATGACCCGTTTTACTGTGGATATAGATACTTTTGTGCCTGTTTCCTGCAGCGTCTTCACAAGGTCCTTTGCTCTTGTTCTGGGATTGATTTGCACTTTCCGCACCAAAGTACGCTCATCTCTAGGAGACAGAACGCGTCTCCTTCTTGAGCGGTATGACGGCTGCGTAGTCCCATGGTGTTAATACTTGCATACTATTGTTTGTACAGATGAATGTGGTACCTTCAGGCATTTGGAAATTGCTCCCAAGGATGAACCAGACTTGTGGAGGTCTACAATCTTTTTTCTGAGGTCTTGCCTGATTTCTTTTGATTTTCCCATTATGTCAAGCAAAGAGGCACTGAGTTTGAAGGTAGGCCTTGAAATAAATCCACAGTTACACCTCCAATTGACTCAAATAATGTCATATAGCCTATCAGAAGCTTCTAAAGCCATGACATCTGTTTAAAGGCACAGTCAACTTAGTGTATGTAAACTTCTGAGCCACTGGAATTGTGAGACAGTGAATTATAAATGAAATAATCTGTCTGTAAACAATTGTTGGGAAAATTACTTGTGTCATGCACAAGTAGATGTCCTAACCGACTTGCCAAAACTATAGTTTGTTAAAACCTCTTAGCGCGCAATTTCGACAACATCTGGTGAAATCGGAGTGCGCCAAATTCAAAGTACAAAATCGTAATATTAAACATTCATGAAAATACAAGTGTCATACATGATTCTTTAGCTTAGAATCTTGGTAATCGAACCGCGCTGTTCGATTTACACTAGGCTTTACAGCGAAAGCATAGCATTCGATTATCTAAGGACAGCGCCCCACAACAACATATGTTTTCAGCCAGCACAGGAGTCACAAAATCATTAATAGCGATAAAATAAAGCACTTACCTTTGAAGATCTTCCCCTGTTTGCAATCCCAAGGGTCCGAAGAGCGCGCCCTAACGAAGAGCGCGCCCTCATTCAAGCGCACAAAGAGACTACTTTTGCCTTACCTCTCCCCATGGATAAACAACTATTACTCATTGGTTTTTCAAAAAACAAGCCTGAAACCATGTATAAAGACTGTTGACATCTAGTGGAAGCCATAGGAACTGCAATCTGGGAGGCGGAAGTCATAGTTTTCAATAGCTTCACATTTGAAGTTGATGGGAGCTCAACAAAAAAGATTCTGGTTGGATTTGCCTCGGGTTTTTGCCTGCCATATCAGTTCTGTTATACTCACGGACATTATTTTAACAGTTTTAGAAACTTCTGGATGTTTTTTCATCCAATTCTACCAATTAGGTGCATATCCTAGCTTCTGGGCCTGAGTAACAGGCAGTTTACTTTGGGCTCGTCAGACAGGCGGAAATTCAGGATATTTCCCCCGACCCTAGAAAGGTTAACAAGAAATTTGTGGAGTGGTTGAAAAACGAGTTTTAATGACTCCAACCTAAGTGCAGGTAAACTTCTGACTTCAACTGTAGATAGCATAATGTTTTCACATACAACATCCCTTGATCTTTTGGTGTGAATGTCAATGTGCTTGATAACAAATTTGCCGTGATGCAAGGCAATGTCTATTTCCTGACCGTGGCTGTGTGTTTGCATTGTGATTACTTGAAGAGGATGTTGAGCAGTTTGAGGATGCTGTTCATGTTGATAGGTTATGGTGAGAGCAAATAACACAATGATGGCTACTAACGAAATGCAAAACTGTTCTGAGAACGTTAATAAATATATTCTGACCCATTATATTTACTGGAACCACTATAAGGGATGAAAGTTCAGTCTATTGGTTTTGTGAAGTGCACAGACAACCAAATGTGTGGTGAGAGGTACTGTAGTAGTGTTGTGGTTCGATACAGAGAAATATGTTCAACATCATATAAACACTTGTAACCTTACTCCCTCTCCTACAGATGCTCCAAAGAATGTCACATTGTCAGTCAGTCCATCTGGAGATGTTACTAAGGGTAACTCAGTCACTCTCACCTGTAGCTGCAGTGCAAACCCCCATGTGTTGGCCTACATCCTGTATAAGGAGAGTGGGCAGTCCCTTGCAACTCTGACACCATCGCAGAGTCACACCATTCGTAGCATCAAGCTCACAGACAGTGGAGGGTACTACTGCCAGGCACAAAATGAAGTCAGTAATGTCAAGTCTAATGTAACTTCACTCAACGTTCAGTGTGAGTATTCACGGTTTAATTGACCATCAACACTAATGAACTGAATAACTGTAGGCCAACATGAGTTACTTTGTGTGGTCAGTAGGCTATTTTAAAGAACAGGACCACTCTTCAACTAATGTACTTGAGCTTGTTGTAACTTTCAGACCCTCCTGAGGACACCTCTGTGTCAGTCAGTCCCTCTGGTCCAGTGGTAGAGGGCATCTTTGTGAATCTGACCTGTAGCAGCCATGCTAACTCAGCAGTGAGCTACACCTGGTACAGAGTCAATGGGAGCAGCCCTATCCAGTCAGGGACTCAGTTGATACTTGAGAAGGTTTCTCCTGCTAACTCAGGGAGGTATTACTGTGAGGCAAGGAACAAACATGGAGCCCTCAACTCATCACTCCTGTTTCTTGATGTTCTGTGTAAGTTAACTGTACATGCTATGTGAGGATGTCAGTTTTATGTGCAAAGTTGTGTTTGCTTTCTTTATAGGGAAGCAGGTTGTTAAAACTGTGTTGTTGCAGTATCTTGGAGTGTAATATCCAAGATATTGCAACAGTTTTTCACTACAATGTAAGCATAACAGGTCTACAGAGTTGGGGTAAATCACAATTAAATTCCTTTCAGTTGAATTGGACATGGAATGTATCCATAGGAAAGCAATGCAATCTCAGTCTCACCTGGCATGAATGTAGATGAACTTGACACCAACCCTGTTGGCCAGGACTGTTTGTGTTTGGATTCATCGTTACTAAATATTGAGCAGATATCAAAAGTTAAATTGTTCAATTATTTTTTTTTTAGATCCCCCAAGGAACACCTTGGTATCAGTCAGTCTCTCTGTCCCACTGTTAGAGGGAAGTTCTGTGAACCTGACCTGCAGCAGTCATGCCAACCCAGCAGTGGAGAACTACACCTGGTTTAGGAAGGTTGGAACAGACACCTCACAGACAGGTTCAGGAGAGGTGTTGAGATTGACCTCTCTAAACTCCTCTGACAGTGGACAGTACTTCTGTGAGGCCAGGAACAGAGAAGGGGCTCACAAGTCTACTGTGGTGTCTCTGACCATACAGAGTGCCAATCATGGTGAGTGTAGAGGGAAATGTCCTGTTCTCCTGAATCATTATGTTCTAAATGGGAATTCCCTTGAATGTATTTTTTCATGTACTGTACCCTGCGTCATTTTCAGCTACAAAGACTGTCCAAATGTCAGTTTACATTGGTTCCGCGGCCGCAGTTTTCATGGTGATCATACTTCTTGTGTTCTTATGGATGTGGTAAGTCTAGAAACATCATAAAGCAGAGTATGATGGCCTTGTGGTACCTATTTGTCCCACCAAAGAAATGTGGTTTCTTTGACAGGAAGATCCCATTCAAATTATGTCAAAGGACTGCTGTGGACAAAGAGGTGAGTGGAACACAGCATATACACTCTAATTCACAATACCAATAGCATGTCAGTGCAATAGTGTTATATGAAGTTTTGAACGCAGTAAGTGTTCATGGTATTTGAACAACATTCAAGAACAAGCTTCCATTCTTCCCCAGTAACATGATACTTAGTTTAACCAATAGACGAAGGTATGTTGAGGAGTCAACATATCAAACATTTTGTCTTTTTTTGGCTGATTCCAACCTTTAGTACTATCAAGACCCAGTCTTATCCAGTAGAAGGACCAGTAATGACCCAGCATCACAGGAAACTAGAACGGAGGAACAGGAAAATGCCCTCTATGCCAACGTTCAACTGCCTCCCTCTCACACCCACCACCAAGACAGTTCTCTGTACTCTGTGGTCGAGCCACCAGCTCTGCAGAACCCTCCTGACCCTCATTACGCTACCTTTGACTTCCAGCAGTTCCAAAGCTCCATTGACGGGGCCCAACTCTCCAGACCCCAATGTGGAGATGATGTTGTATACTCCACAGTGAAAGCCATAAAGGCCAATGTGACAGACAACCTCCAGTACGCCAGCATCCCGTTCCCCCTCCCCAGTCCTACTGCCAGGTAAGAGTGCACTCACTATCAGTTCAGTCCTTTTCCATATAACCTATTTCTGGAAGTCTGTTTATTTGAAATGTTTGAATATACTCATATAAAAACTCTATTTGCTTTTTGCAGGCTGGAAGAAAGTTTAGAGGTGGACCATTCTGTTATCTACTCCACTGTTGCCAAACCTGAAGCCTGAACATTTCCTTACATATTGGTGAATAAACTAAGCAGCACTGGAACACATGTTAAGATATGTAAAGTATGGAATTAATAAGTAGTTATGGAAATAGATGTATATGTGTTGTACTGTACTTGTAATGTGTGTGCCTCACGTGTGATGATGAGCTTCCATTGCTTGTGCATGCTTCTGTCTTGATAATTGAATGGTCAACCCTGACATTTTATTGGCTGACTGTTTCTTTTTTTGTTTGAGGTGCAACCACCCAGGGGAAGGTGCTTGTAAGAGGGAAGTGGCCATGTGACTGGTTTAGTTTATAAATATCTGACTAAGTTTGAGAGAATATTGTTTATTTATCTTGAATTGAAGTTGAATTAATATTTTGTTAGATCTTCCCTCGACTGCACCAGAACCTGTATTTTTGGTTGTTTAGTTTGTTTGTTTGTTTGATTAATTGTGTACTGTTATGACCTCCTTTTTGACCAGGCTGAGAAAGAGTCTCAGTAATTCAGTTTAATTCATAAACGTGTGAACTTGCAACCTGTTGTTGACTTCTTTATTTTGCCACTCAACCCAAACTTGAAGAACCTGTGTATAATATGTGATTGGCAGAGCTCGACCTGGGCTGGCGTGGTATGGCATTGTGACATATGTCATGGTTATGTTATACATACAGTATGTTGATTATTACATGAATTTGTTATGGTAAACTATGATGTTGTATAATTTTTATTTATTTGAAATACTGTGGATATTTACAAATATGAAAACTTACTTCTGGTTGTCCTTTCACTTTTAGTCATCCAATGTTCAACAACTCGTCATCATAAAGGAAGTAAATTACAGTAGGCCTAGTACAGTAAAATTACTTATTTAAAGGTAGAGCCAGAATGAGGTGTACATACAACTGAAGAGCTACAGATATTACTGTACATGTTGTGAAGAAAATGAGATGTAGGGCTGGATTCCATCCGTATCGCCAAAGTTCAGTGGTATAGAGCGATTGAAATTGAAAGGCAATTTTCGATTGTGCCGAAAATACTGTATGCAGTGTTTGCAATAAATGCAGTCTCCACGAACGCAGAAACATTGCCTTTAAGTTTAAATCACGCTGTAACGGTGATAAACAGCACTACAGATTGAATTGAGACAGTAAAGCAGGAGCATTCCATGGAGGGCCTAGTTCTTCTTCTTCTTCTAGGATACAATGGTGGTCCGCAAACTAACGTTAAAGGTGCGTGCTGCCACCTAATATGCTGGAGTGTGTGGTCGATCACGGTTTACAACATTAGCTCCACATTTCGAAATCCTCCTACCTAACTCAGTACTTCTGGGAAAATAAAAAAGAGCCCTGCTAACTTCTAATAGACTGTCCCCCATTCCC
Source organism: Salvelinus sp. IW2-2015 (assembly GCF_002910315.2). NCBI lineage: Eukaryota > Metazoa > Chordata > Actinopteri > Salmoniformes > Salmonidae > Salvelinus > Salvelinus sp. IW2-2015. The sequence continues at coordinate 90,940 of NW_019942762.1, read as the reverse complement.
AAAATCACTTCCAAACCCACTCATCCCCGTCCACCCTCAATGACCCTACACTTCAATCTTTCCCTCTCTTCATCATACTTTACAACAATATAACAACACATGCTCCACCGTTTCATCGACCATACACTCCAGGCACCAACTATTCACATGCTTGCCAACCAGATGTAATGACTAGTTCAATGTATAATGTCATAGGCGCAATCGAGCAAACACCACCTCTTCCTTCCTAATCTGACCTTTGAATCTTGGTCCAACGACCTTTCTTTGGAAGGCATATAAATGCCGTCCCTGGGATCAGAGACGCATCTCTTCAGACACACATCTATCAAAGTGGCTCTTATCTTACATTCGGCCTCACCTCTACATAGTGGAACATTGATATCAATTACATCTCGTTTTTAAGCTCATTTGGCTATCTGGTCTACTATTTCAATCCCTTCCGCACCCCAATGGGCTGGGACCCAGCATAATCTCGCTACTACACCCAGTCTTTCAATTCTCCATAATAACATGAATGCCTTCAATCGTAGGTAAATCGTATTAGATTTGCAAGATAAGAAACTATTCAATACACACATGGAATCTGAGCATACTATAATTCTGACAGGAGGGCCTAGTGTCTGCTGGTTTTGGTTTATCCTATCAATTAAGACCTAAACAACCAGGTGAGGAGTTCCTTACTAATCAGTCACCTTATTTCATCAATCATTTACTTGCCTAGTAAAATAAATAAATAAAATAAACAACATCTCCCAGCAGGGTTAATTCAGTTCCTTTTCAGTTCCTGCTAATTTAAGTGTCCCATTTTTATGGTCTTCCTATGTGTATTATTTTGGTAACGGCTGCTGGATTGTGGTCTCCGTAAGACTGTAACCTTGTTGACTTGATTGATTGAAATGGTTACTTGCATAGTGACGGTCTTTTGTTAAGATGTGTAGCTAGCCAGGGAAACAATGAACCATAATCCAAACTCATGACATTACTACCCTGCATGAATCTGTATGTAGCTAACCAACCAGGTTCAATGTTTGCTAGCTAACATTAGGCTATAACTAGCAAAGCAAATGGCTCTGAAATACGAATAATTTTACTACACAGATCATACACGTAACGTTAGCTAGTGAGCCAGTCAGCTAACGTTAGCTAGCTAGCTAACAATACACTTTAACTTGAAATGAAAATGACTTTGTGACAAAATTGGAAATGTGTAATATCTGAAAATGTAGCTAGCTAGACTATCTTACCCGTATACGTGGATGGACGCTACTCCCTCTCTGTCATGGATGCCATGGTTGCCCTTAATTTGAAGGTGTAATCCGGAGACAGGTGTTTTCTCCATCTCCTTATCTATCATGCTTTAATTCCACGGATTTCAAAACCCGGTCCTCCAGAAAGTGGAGAGCAACACTTCTGCAGTTCTACTACGCAATATATATATTTTAAAGCCTTGTTAGACAGAATTACCTACTCATATTGACCAGCTCAAATAGACAGAAGTGAGCTGCATGGATGGCCAATCTGAACTCATCTCTCGGCATGTCCAGCCCACTCATTATCTCAGCCAATCATGGCTAGCTGGAAGGCTGCTGCCTTTTTCTGTGGCTAAACCAACTAGGCTTGTAATTTAACAATTGTATTCTTATTTACAGATGGCATACAAGTGTATTAAGGCACATTACACTTCACATGTTCCAGAAAGCATTTCTGCCCCCCAAAAAGTATGTTTTGATCAAAAAGAAACGTTCACTTTCAAATGGCTCTCCTGTGAAGTAGTGACACAAGACATACGCCTAGTTTCCTAAAACAAGTCACATTTGTGCACAACATTTGAGAGAATAAGCTTTTTGTGCGTATGGAACGTTTCTTGGATCTTTTATTTCAGCTCATGAAACATGGGACCAACACTTCAGTATATCGCTGGGCCACCCCATCCTGCCCCTAGGAGTCCACGGCCCTGCAGCGCCTCAACCCAACACACCCCATTCAGCTTTAGGATCTTAGTGTAACATTCGTTATTTGTTTCAGGTGTGTTATGCCAAGGCCAGAGTGACAACCAACAGTACCACAGACCACCCAGGGGCAGGACTGAGAGCCCAGCAGCTAGGGATTGCCTAAATACAGTAGGTATCTCCCCTGACGTGGTACATTTTTTCAATATCGACTCCTTTTGTTGTACAGTATCCCATATAAGGCATTCAGACCTTATGAAAGTGTCACAGTATACCTGTAATCTTGGAATAATTTATATCTAGTGATACATAACTTGACATTTCTTCCATCCATTGTGGGACGATAACCAAAGTAACAATTAATGGCAATGAATTTCTTAGGCGCTATAAATGCAAGGTTACACAGTTTCTTCTGACAACAAGATGTCCACCATTGTTCCGGTACCCAAGAAAGCAAAGGTAACTGACCGAAATGACCGAAATGACTATTGCCCCGTAGCACTCACTTCTGTCATCAAGAAGTGCTTTGAGAGGCTAGTTAAGGATCATGTCACCTTACCTGTCACCCTAGACCCACTTCAATTTGCTTACCGTCCCAATAGATCCACAGACGATGCAATCACCATCGCACTGTACACTGCCCTATCACATCTGGACAAGAGGAATACCTACGTGTTGACTTCCGGGTTGGAGCGAGTAGTCGCATTTCGCATTTCGCATTTCGCTTTGCTCCACAGGTAGTATTAGTATTAGTATTACATATTAGTATTACATTTCATTTCCTTACAGTACAACGGTTTGATTTGTTTGATCCTAGCAATTTTTTTCTTAGCTAGCTACATAGCCGTCTTTGTATCAAAGATAATTGTGTAGTTTAGAGTAATTATCGAGGTAGCTAGCCAGCTATTTTCGTCCTTCTAACGTAGTCAACACTGCTAGCTAGCCAGCTAGCCAACTCCTACCGAATAGCAGCACTGTAGAAACTATGACATTACAACGGAACGACTTGATTAGTGTAGTGTTAGCTAGCTACATAGTTGTCTTTGCTGTCTTTGTATCCAAGATAATTGTGTAGTTTAGAGTAATTATCGAGGTTATCGAGGTTACCTAGCCAGTTATCGAGGTTACCTAGCCAGCTACACTTTCAAACAAAGTCAACAACGCAGCCACTGCTAGCTAGCCTACTTCACAGCCAGCAGTACTGTATCATTTTAGTCAATAAGATTTTTTGCAACGTAAGCTTAACTTTCTGAACATTCGAGACGTGTAGTCCACTTGTCATTCCAATCTCCTTTGCATTAGCGTAGCCTCTTCTGTAGCCTGTCAACTATGTGTCTGTCTCATCCCTCTTCTCTCCTCTCTGCACAGACCATAAACGCTTCACACCGCGTGGCCGCTGCCACTCTAACCTGGTGGTCCAGCGCGCACGACCCACGTGGAGTTCCAGGTCTCCGGCAGCCTCTGGAACTGCGATCTGCGGCCAACAAGGCAGAGTTCATCTCAGCCTATGCTTCCCTCCAGTCCCTCGACTTCTTGGCACTGACGGAAACATGGATTACCACAGATAACACTGCTACTCCTACTGCTCTCTCCTCGTCTGCCCACGTGTTCTCGCACACCCCGAGAGCTTCTGGTCAGTGGGTGGTGGCACTGGATCCTCATCTCTCCCAAGTGGACATTCTCTCTTCTCCCCTGACCCATTCTGTCTATCGCCTCCTTTGAATTCCATGCTGTCACAGTTACCAGCCCTTTCAAGCTTAACATCCTTATCATTTATCGCCCTCCAGGTTCCCTTGGAGAGTTCATCAATGAGCTTGACGCCTTGATAAGTTCCTTTCCTGAGATGGCTCACCTCTCACAGTTCTGGGTGACTTTAACCTCCCCACGTCTACCTTTGACTCATTCCTCTCTGCCTCCTTCTTTCCACTCCTCTCCTCTTTGACCTCACCCTCTCACTTACCTAGCCAGCTACACTTTCAAACAAAGTCAACAACGCAGCCACTGCTAGCTAGCCTACTTCACCAGCCAGCAGTACTGTATCATTTTAGTCAATAAGATTTTTTGCAACGTAAGCTTAACTTTCTGAACATTCGAGACGTCTACTCACAAGGCAGGCAATACGCTTGACCTCATCTTTACTATATGCTGTTCTTCCACTAATCTCATTGCAACTCCCCTCCAAGTCTCCGACCACTACCTTGTATCCTTTTCCCTCTCGCTCTCATCCAACACTTCCACACTGCCAATCCTCGGATGGTATCGCGCCGCTCCAACCTTCGCTCTCTCTCCCCCGCTACTCTCTCTCTTCCATCCTATCATCTCTTCCCTCTGCTCAAACCTTCTCCAACCTATCTCCTGATTCTGCCTCCTCAACCCTCCTCCGGGCAGCCGAGCGGAAATGGAGGAAAACTCGCCTCCCTGCGGACCTGGCATCCTTTCACTCCCTCCTCTCTACATTCTCCTCTTCTGTCTCTGCTGCTAAAGCCACTTTCTACCACTCTAAATTCCAAGCATCTGCCTCTAACCCTAGGAAGCTCTTTGCCACCTTCTCCTCCCTCCTGAATCCTCCCCCCCCCCCCCTCCTCCCTCTCTGAGGATGACTTCGTCAACCATTTTGAAAAGAAGATCGACGACATCCGATCCTCGTTTGCTAAGTCAAACGACACCGCTGGTTCTGCGCACACTGCCCTACACTGTGCTTTGACCTCTTTCTCCCCTCTCCTCCAGATGAAATCTTGCGTCTTGTGACGGCCGGCCACACCAACAACTGCCCGCTTGACCCTATCCCCTCCTCTCTTCTCCAGACCATTTCCGGAGACCTTCTCCTTACCTCACCTCGCTCATCAACTCATCCTTGACCGCTGGCTACGTCCCTTCCGTCTTCAAGAGAGCGAGAGTTGCACCCCTTCTGAAAAAACCTACACTCGATCCCTCCGATGTCAACAACTACAGACCAGTACCCTTCTTTCTTTTCTCTCCAAAACTCTTGAACGTGCCGTCCTTGGCCAGCTCTCCTGCGATCTCTCTCTCAGAATGACCTTCTTGATCCAAATCAGTCAGGTTTCAAGACTAGTCATTCAACTGAGACTGCTCTTCTCTGTGTCACGGAGGCGCTCCGCTCCGCACTGCTAAAGCTAACTCTCTTTCCTCTGCTCTCATCCTTCTAGACCTATCGGCTGCCTTTGATACTGTGAACCATCAGATCCTCCTCTCCACCCTCTCCGAGTTGGGCATCTCCGGCGCGGCCCACGCTTGGATTTGTGTCCTACCTGACAGGTCGCTCCAACCAGGTGGCGTGGCGAGAATCTGTCTCCGCACCACGTGCTCTACCACTGGTGTCCCCAGGGCTCTGTTCTAGGCCCTCTCCTATTCTCGCTATACACCAAGTCACTTGGCTCTGTCATATCCTCACATGGTCCTCTCCTATCATTGCTATGCAGACGACACACAATTAATCTTCTCCTTTCCCCCTTCTGATAACCAGGTGGCGAATCGCATCTCTGCATGTCTGGCAGACATATCAGTGTGGATGACGGATCACCACCTCAAGCTGAACTCGGCAAGACGGAGCTGCTCTTCCTCCCAGGGAACGACTGCCCGTTCCATGATCTCGCCATCACGGTTGACAACTCCATTGTGTCCTCCTCCCAGAGTGCTAAGAACCTTGGCGTGATCCTGGAACCCACCCTGTCGTTCTCAACTAACATCAAGGCGGTGACCCGTTCCTGTAGGTTCATGCTCTACAACATTCGCAGAGTACGACCGCTGCCTCACACAGGAAGTGGCGCAGGTCCTAATCCAGGCACTTGTTATCTCCCGTCTGGATTACTGCAACTCGCTGTTGGCTGGGCTCCCTGCTTGTGCCATTAAACCCCTACAACTCACCCAGAACGCCGCAGCCCGTCTGGTGTTAAACCTTCCAAGTTTTCTCACGTCACCCCGCTCCCCGCTCCTCGTCCCCACTGGCTTCCAGTTGAAGCTCGCATCCGCGGCAAGACCATGGTGCTTGCCTACGGAGCTGTGAGGGGAACGGCACCTCCGTACCTTCAGGCTCTGATCAGGCCCTACACCCAAACAAGGGCACTGCGTTCATCCACCTCTGGCCTGCTCGCCTCCCTACCTCTGAGGAAGTACAGTTCCCGCTCAGCCCAGTCAAACAGTTCGCTGCTCTGGCACCCCAATGGTGGAACAACTCCTGCACGACACCAGGTCAGCGGAGTCAATCACCACCTTCCGGAGACACCTGAAACCCCACCTCTTTAAGGAATACCTAGGATAGGATAAAGTAATCCTTCTAACCCCCCCCCTTAAAAGAGTTAGATGCACTATTGTAAAGTGGTTGTTCCACTGGATATCATAAGGTGAATGCACCAATTTGTAAGTCGCTCTGGATAAGAGCGTCTGCTAAATGACTTAAATGTAAATGTACGTCAGAATGCTGTTCTTTGACTAGAGCTCAGCCTTCAACACAATTGTACCCTTCAAGCTCATCATTAAGCTCGGGACCCTGGGTCTGAGCCCCGCCCTGTGTAGCTGGGTCCTGGACTTCCTGACGGGCCGCCTCCAGGTGGGGAAGGTAGGAAACAAAACATCCACTTCGCTGATCCTCAACACAGGGGCCCCACAAGGGTGCGTGCTCAGCCCCCTCCTGTACTCCCTGTTCACCTCCAACTCAAAAATAAAGTTTGCAGATGACACAACAGTAGTAGGCCTGATTACCAACAATGACGAGACAGCCTAGAAGTAGGAGGTGAGGGCCCTGGCGGAGTGGTGCTAGGAAAATAACCTCTCCCTCAATATCAACAAAACGAAGGAGCTGATCGTGGACTTCAGGAAACAGCAAAGGGAGCACTCCCCTATCCACATTGACGGAAATGCTTACTTACTTACTGACTTTATTGTCCCCATGGGGAAATTTTGTTGCAGTGTCATGTACACATTTAAAGTACACATTTAAAGTGGCGTTTAAATACAAAACAAAATTGACAATACAACTTTCATAACAGTTACGTACCAATAAATAAGAAATAAAACATTTTAAAAAAAGAAAAGACTAGCCTGCTGGCCTTACGGAGTCGATGGGAACATTCGCCCAAGTTATTTAGGAGGGATATCACACCTGGCACAAATGATTGTCTCGTTCTGTTTTTCCTGCTGAGGGGTGCCCTATACCTGCGCCCAGAGGGGAGTAGTTCAAAGTCCAGGTACAGGGGGTGGCTTGGGTCTAAAATGATTTTGTGAGCCTTACGGAGGGCCCTGACCTTAAAGATCTCATCCAGGCCTGTCTGTTTGACTCCAAGTACCTTGCTTGCTGTGGTAATAATCCTTCTCAGCATATTTCTCTGGCTGACAGTGGCATTGCCAAACCGACAAACAATACAAAAAAAAGTGCAGTGGAGAAGGTGGAAAGCTTCAAGTTCCTCGGCATACACATCACTGACAATCTGAAATGTTCCACCCAAACAGACAGTGTGGTGAAGAAGGTGTAATAGCACCTCTTCAACGTCAGGAGGCTGAAGAAATTCGGCTTGGCCACTAAGACCCTCACAAACATTTACAGATGCAGAATTGAGAGCATCCTGTCGGGCTGTATCACCACCTGGTATGGGAACTGCATTGGTTTCCAAGCCTAAGATCACCATGGGCAATGCCAAGCATCGGCAGGAACGGTGTAAAGCTCACCGCCATTGGACACTGGAGTGGAAACACGTTCTCTGGAGTGAGGAATCATGCTTCACAATCTGACAGTCTGACGAACAAATCTGGGTTTGGCGGATGCTAGGAGAATGCTACTTGCCAACATTCTTTCTGATAGTCTTTATTAAATAAATGTTTTGGCTATACTGACCCGACCGGTCACGTTGTACAGCGCCATTATTCGCAGGACAATAGATTCTTGCCAAGAAGGAGGGTAGGGGGAGAATTGTATGGTCAAATATATATTTTTAGTTAGGTTGGCTGTATCACATCCGGCAGTGATTGGGAGTCCCATAGGGCAGCGCACAATTGACCCAGCGTCGTCCAGTTTTGGCCGGTAAATAATACATTTGTTCTTAACTGACTTGCCTAGTTAAATAAAGGTTACGTTGAACAGCAACATATTTTCCTGAGGGTTTCGTTTTTCATTTTTCTTGGAATAGAAACACAATAATATTAATCAAATGAATTAAGCTACATTTCTAAAAATCAATCCCATGTACTATATTCTTACAAAAAAAGGTTTTGAATTCTCTAGTACAGCCAATAACTTTCGGTTATTTGAAAACGAAATAATCTCCAAAATATCATTATTTTCATTAAATACAAACACAGAATATCTAAGGAGCTTCTATATAACTTTAATGCAGGGTTAATAATAATAATATTACCTTTCCACATCTACCTACACACATGGTTAATGTTCTGAAGAAATACAATTATATATATATATATATATATATATATATATATATATATATATATATATATATATATATATATATATATATATATATATAATATATATATATATATTGGTCCTATTGTGTGTTGGAGCGGTCTAAGGCACTGCATTTCAATGCAAGAGGCATCACTACAGTCCCTGGTTCGAATCCAGGCTGTATCACATCCGGCAGTGATTTGGAGTCCCATAGGGCGGCGCACAATTGGCCCAGAGTCATCTGGGTTTTGCCGGGGTAGGGCGTCATTGTAAATAAGACTTTGTTCTTAACTGACTTGCCTTGTTAAATAAAGGGGGATTTTTTTTTTTTATTGTTGCAATTTTGTGATGTGTTTTGTAAATATTAATTCACATTTGTGGTGCCATTAAATAAATCAATTATTTAAATCAATATTGTCTATATTGTTATTATTATTATTGAAATGTTTTTTTTATAATGGAGGGAGGGTGGACAGGGAGTTTAAAAAATGAATCCCAAAAGGTTCTTCGAGGAACCATTATAAGGGGCGCTTCGAATAACCTTTTTCAATGGTTCCACGTAGAACTTATAGAGGTTCCCCCAGAGTTTCAATTTGAAGAACCTCTAAAGGATACTCCAGGAACCTTTTCTTTTTAGAGTGTAGTTGTACATTTCAGTTGGCTTTTCGTAACCAAGCATTCAGAGGTCAAGACAGCAAGTGTGTGAGAGACAAAATATCGAAACACATGGCGGGAGTATCTATGCCTCTCTGAGGACTGGGTGAGGTAGGGGGCCCACGCCCTCCGCTTCTCCCTTCCCATGGTGCGGGGTTCTGGGCCGGGAGGGTCTGGAGGGTGGCTTCGGCTCTCGCTCGAGCTCGGATCCCCGGATCTCCATGTCGCCTGGGCTGCGCCCGACATGCTCCATCCCCCCTTTCCCCATTATGCACGGCCACATGGCACACCCCTTTCGCCGTTAGGCACGGCCACATGGCACGGCCGCATGGCACACACCCAATATCAAGGTGCACATGGGCCTATTTACATAATGAATATGAATTCGGAGGGCAGAAATTATTAAATGTTAAAGCATTAGAGTTAAGAATTGTGTGTGTTCAGTTATTTGTGACATTGTGGCATTTAAAGCATATTGAAGTTAGAAGCAATAGCCTACCTGCATGTGGTCAACTATTTCAATACTGTTTCGCGCTGCTCTGAGACAAGCATGGGGACTGGTCTTGATAAATCAATGAGATTTTTATTTCACTGAATCTCCGTTTGGGTATTGGTTAGACTATAATTAGAGTGTAGAAATGTTATGCTCTTTGTACTGTAGCCTACTACTGACCGGTCACGTTGTACAGCGCCATATTTTCCTAACGGAAACCATGAGGGTTTCATTTTTCTTGGAATAGAAACACCATAATATTAATCAAATTAATTAAATTACATTTCTTAATCAATTCCATATCTGCAATCCTCATGCCTCCTTGCAGCATGCCTAAGGCACGTTCACGTAGACGAGCAGGGACCCTGGGAACCTTTCTTTTGGTGTTTTTCAGAGTCAGTAGAAAGGCCTCTTTAGTGTCCTAAGTTTTCATGACTGTGACCTTAATTGCCTACCGTCTGTAAGCTGTTAGTGCCTTAATGACCGTTCCACAGGTGCATGTCCATTAATTGTTTATGGTTCATTGAACAAGCATGGGAAACAGTGTTTAAACCCTTTACAATGAAGATCTGTGTTATTAGTTATGTTATTATTTCGATTTTTACGAATTATCTTTGAAAGACAGGGTCCTGAAAAAGGGACGTTTCTTTGTTTTCTGAGTTTATCACTCGAGATGGAAAAACTTCAATTTATTTGGAGTAAATGTCATCCATTACCAACAACTTTTTTTTCCTTTTACAGGCAGGCATGTGAAGAAAATCTATTTGCATATTTACCAAAGTGACTGGTAATTCCCCCTTTGGACACAAGACTCACATCGTGATTCATGCATCCAAAAAAAACAACAACAATGCCTGTTAAATTTAAAATAAACAAATTAGAATGACAAATTGAAATATCTCTTGATAATTCCATAAGGAAATAATTATATCCCATAAGGTAATGGTTAAATAGACTAGAGACAGCTCTCTCTGTCCTTCTTGTGGTCCGAATCACACATAGGACTATTGATAAATTATAAACTTCTTCTTAATTATTTGTTTTTACATAGCCCATTAAAAAAAACTATGTCTGCTGTCTTTCTAGTGAGAGTGACCATGCCTCACCAGGAAGTCAGAACTGATGTCAGAGGTCAGTCAGCCCTATTAAGTGAGTGTTTGTTTTCCTGTACCTCAGACATTATTTAAAGATATTTCAAACATTTTGTGTATCAGGTTTATATTGGGTTTTTCAGTACATTTCTTCTAATCAAGAGAATTTACATGTGTGCAATCAAAACTCTGACAATAGAAACGTTCATTTTTGTACAGCATCCTTTCTAACTCGTGAAGAACCCACTAAAACCAAATTAAAAGACCCCACACTTCTAAATCAAACAGAGTATTAACCACTAACAAATATTCATTAATAGGTGGGTTGTGTGTGGGTGCTGGCGTGTGCGTACCAAAACTCGTAGGGTAAACACAAACATAATGGCCAGGCCTTGCTTAATTGGCCTTGGTTACTGGCCCAAAAGGTTGGGCCTTGGCACCCAGAGTTCACTGCACCTTGGGCAGGAAGTCTCAATAAACCCATGTGTATACAGAATTATGCTTCAGACACATTTATACTTCAGACACATCAGATGATACGGTGTCCCGTAAAGCTGAATCAGGCACCTTCTAAAGTACACAATTCTCTAGTAATCTTAATCTTTTTGACCTGTTGCATTGACATACAATTCTGTACAAACTGTCCCAAATTTCCCCACTGTGTTTCTCACAGCCTGTTTGAGTTCTGTGTGTACTTGCGGCTATCTAATGTTTCACAGGAAGGTTATCTCTAACCCAAACAACAGATGACTTAAACATGAGAGCAGTGGACCAGGCCTTGAAGAGTGAGCAGCCTCTGATTTAATATCAGTCCCAATGCTCAATCCCTCTGTTTTACTCCTTCAAATTACTAAAATACTGCATTATTGGATGCCATCTGAAAGCCAATTACCATTCACTTTCTTACTTTGTTACTTTCACTAGTCTCAATCTGTTTCCTTCAACTAGGACTCCTATCTCCCCAATAGGAAGACCTCAATCTACTACTTATACAAATGGATCACTCTCAAACAACATTCTGCTTTTCTCCCTATTGCAAGGTTTAAAACAAAACAAAACAACTTTTTCCATATTGGAAGGCATTGTTTTCATTTTAGTATACCTTCAAAAAGTTACTCTATATTCGTATTATCAATCTCCGTTGGATATTCACTTTCTGCTTCAATATTTATTAAATGTCTATTATTTTAAGATTCATATGTAAAGCTTTGGAGGGATCAATATACATTAACCTGTCTAGGACTGGGGTTCCGCTAGCGGAACGTTTCACAAAAATTGGCGAAATGACATTATTATAAATATTTAACTTCAATTAAATCAGAAGTGRTATACACCAAATCAAAGCTATACCTCTTGTTAATCTAGCCACCATGTCCGATTTCGAAAAGCTTCACTGCAAAAGCGATTATCGATCAGTAAACAACACATTAGGTACAGTTACAGKAAAGTAGATTAGTCACGAAAGTCAGAAATWGCAATAAAATTCATCAATTACCTMWGGAAATMTTCTTCTTTTGGCAATCCTAAAGGTCACGACGAAACYATGAAGTGGCGTTTTYTTCGATATAATCCATTTTTATAGCCTAACACGAAACATTTTGTAAARGGCTTGTGTGGAAAATTCAGRGTCCTTCAACTTTGGACGTAACATTCAATGTAATTACTCACTCTAAACGGACGTTTATCCAGTCATGTTCGGTTTCATTGCAATCCTCTGTTTGTTAGTAAAACAACCAAACTTCATGGTTCTTTTCCCYGGACATATTGACCGAAAGGAACTGATTTGAACACACCAAACAACGACCTCATTACGCACCAATGARATGACRTGTTCTTCGTTGATTGACTGTATTTCGGACCAATGACCACTGATCTTCTTGAAATCTAGCTGGGTAGATAGCCAATGAACTGAGGTAAATGGGAACATGTAATGGTTCGACCCGGGAAGAATAGCTTTTGTTGGAAACTCATGCGTACACACAGCTATTCGCCATTGAAAATTCTACAAGTTGCACCCACGCAGGTTACGCGCAGCATTTCATTTTTTTTAGAGCATTTGAGCGGAATAATGGCAAATAAATCAGTCAAATCAAAGACGAAGACCAAATACACGGACCTACACGATATAATTGACGAAATAGATGGAGATAGTGAAAGTGAACACCAAAATGAATTGGAAAGTGAGAATGAATCCTTTGATTCTGAATTTGAGGAAATGTTCCTCTACGGGGAAGACGCTGTTTTGGATCGGTGAGTAACGTTGTTTGAAATTAATAATATCAAATATTATTCATTTGAGTTGTTTGAGATATTTGTATAAATATTATATAAAAATATGATATAGGACATATATAGGACATGAAATATAAAGTACACATAAGTATATTGAAATGTAGAAAGTACATATTGCTCTACATTGTGGGTGTATGTCTGTGTCTGTGTGTCTGTATAATTATTACCTAATTGTACAGACCAAGACGCAGAGTGGAAAGTGTTCATTATTTAATGAAAGTAAACTGAACACTTCAAGATACAAAAACAACAAACGTGACCAAACCGAAAACAGTCCCGTGTGGCACGAACACTGACACGAAATACAATCACCCACAAAAACCCAACACCAAACAGGTTACCTTAATATGGTTCTCAATCAGGGACAACGATTGACAGCTGCCTCTGATTGAGAACCATATCAGGTCAAACACAGAAATAGACAAACCAGACACAAAACATAGAATGCCCACCCAACTCACGTCCTGACCCACTAAAACAAACAATTAACACAATAACTAGGGTCAGAACGTGACACATGTCCATTCCATTTTAGATATAAAATACAACACCTCACCATAGTCACTTACTGTATATATATAATCTGTGTCTGTGTGTCTGTATAATTATTACCTAATTGTTTACATGTCCATTCCATTTTAGATATAAAATACAACACCTCACCATAGTCACTTACTTTATATATATAATCTGTGTCTGTGTGTCTGTGTCTTTATTTCACAGTCCCAGTGATTCTGATTGGGAGCCAAGGTGCAAATCCCCCACTGAAGCTGGTCCATCCAGCTGGACCCCTGCTGTTTCCGGCACCACACCTACCCCCGCCCGGCCATCAAGGGGTGGTAAGCCGGCGGCAAAGAAGCGGAGGAAGGGCAGCGTGGAACCGTCCAGAGCGTCCAGCGTGGAACCTGCCAGAGCGGAGGAGGACCGTTGGCACTCTGTTCTGGAGGAGGATGTGGCCCCACTACCTCCAGTTTTCCGACCAAAAACGCCCAGTAGGCCCTCAATTGGACCTAACTTCCAAGTACAGCCCCATGCAACTTTTCCAGTTGTTTTTCACCTCGGCAGTTGTTGATACCCTGGTGATGAACGCGAATAAGTACGGCGCTAAGAAGCAGGAAGGCAAGACAGAGACATGGAAGGCCATTTCCATGTCAGATCTGTTTTGCTACCTTTCTATGGTCATCTACATGGGGCTGGTGGAGTTGAAAACCCTGAAAGACTACTGGAAAACTGCACCCCTCTATCAACTGCCTTTCCGCTCAACGGTCATGTCTTGCAAAAGGTTTCTGACAATTTCACGGGCGCTTCACATCAGTGACCCAGAAGTTGATAAGGACAACGAGACGAAACGAGGCACGGTAGGGTTTGATAAGCTCTGCAAGATTAAACCTCTCTACCACGATATCATTGAGGCATGCAAGACTTATTTTCAGCCCGCCCAGAACCTTTCGATAGATGAGAGAATGGTAGCCTCAAAGGCCAGAATTGGCCTAAAACAGTACATGCGTAACAAACCGACAAAATGGGGTTACAAACTGTGCAATTCTTTTGTCTATGAGGGGAAGAACAGTTATGCGAGCGGTGAGGGACTTAGCTATGACTCTGTGATGCAGTTATTAGATTTCCAGCTGCTAGGGAAGGGCTACAAACTATTTGTAGACAACTTCTACACAAGCCCTACCCTGTTCACAGACCTGAGGAAGCTGGAGATGTGGGCCTGTGGCACCATTRGGACCAACAGAGTGGGCTTTCCAAAAACCAGGGTGAATGACATGCCTAAGCGGGCTGAGCGGGGTACCATGAGATGGATCCGTGAAGATGGCCTGCTCTTTGTGAASTGGATGGACACCAGAGAGGTGGTCATGTGCTCCACTATTCACAAGTCCTTCGGTGGGGATCACGTTGTTCGACGTTTGAAAGGTCCTACAGGCGCTTGGACCACCAAAAATGTCCCCATTCCAGCTGCTGTGAAGGATTACAACAAGAGCATGGGAGGTGTAGACCTATCGGATGCGCTGATAGGCTACTATAATGTTCACAAGACCATGAAATGGTACAAGACTTTGTTTTATCATTTTATTGACATTGCTGTGGTGAATTCCTTCATCCTCCAGAAGGAAATGGCCAAGAACTGTGGACAGCCCCCCATCTCACAGCTAGCCTTCAGGGAGATGCTCATCCAGGAGCTTGCTAACTACAGCAAGAACACTGTAGCACTTTCTGTCCCCTCTACCTCTGTCCCTTCTGCTCCAACCAGTGGTACGCACATGCTGAAATTCATCATTGCAGGCAGGAATGTGCCTCAGGGAAAAAAGGGCTCAGTAGGGCGGTTTCGTTGTGCCCTGTGCCATAAGAAGTCCCCTGTCACCTGCATCACCTGTTCTGTGACCCTCTGTTTCACACCAGAGAGAGACTGCTATGGGCTATGGCATCAGGAGCGCAACATTGTGTAGAGGATTGAGAGTCTTCACATGATTGAACATTGAAGTGTAAAAAGTTACCCTTGTTATTTTTTTTGTTGTTGAAATATTCATTATTTTCTTTTATTGAATTTTCCAAATATATATGTTTTGGGGTATGTTAGAATAATTGTTTTGTATTTTGTATATAGTTATTTGTATCAATGTACCAATTCGGCCACTTGGGTACATTTGGGAAACTTGTGAGGGACACCTGGGTGACTTCATGCTCAATGGCATGTACCTCACTCATTCCTGAAGGTATCTATCTGAAACTTTGGTCAAATACTGTTGCCTACTTATGTTCTGATTTGAAATGATCCCCAGTATCATAACTGAATGTTTGGCCTTTCTGTTGATTTTAAAGATGCAACAACAGTAAAAGAACAAAAAACGTCTGTTGATTTCCTTGTATTTTCTTTTACCAGATCTATTGTGTTATATTCTCCTACATTCAATTCACATTTACACAAACTTCAGAGTGTTTCCTTTCAAATGATACCAAGCATATGCATATCCTTCCTTCTAGGCCTGAGCTACAAGCAGTTAGATTAGGGTATGTCTTCAGGTAGAAATTGAGAAAATGGGGAGGGCTATCCCTAATTAACTGGGTTGGCACCGTCTCAGTCCCCAGTAGATGTCATGCTCTGTTTGTGATAAGTCTCTACCTAACACTTTAAACGGTTGGGTAGGTGAATACAGAAAATCATTGCTTCTATTTAACAGGGTATAGAATTATTTCAAAATGTATTTCCAGGTTGGAGGAAATCTCATAAGCATGTATAGTTTTATTGGTTAGTGGTAAATCAAGTCCCGTACAATGCTTTAACCTCATCTTTATCAAATGATCCATAAAGGGACCATTCTGAACATAATTATTTTTACTCCACTTACGTATGTCTACATGTGGGTGTGCAGGTTGTATATTATTACTATTTTTCTATTCTTACTTCATCAGATCATCATAATAACCCATTACACAAATGTTATGTTACTTTATATCTAGTAGGCCATTATGCATTTGTGCTTCATCACAAATTCCTCCTCTACACCAGTGTTCTATTCATACAGGGGTTTAAATTTTCACAGGTGTTCTATTTAATAGCATATTCATAAATAGTACTTATCATATCTCCATACAGAATCCATTTATAACGTTATAAATCTTTAGGTTTTCACTTCCACACCGCAGCAACAATCACAGCGCAGCAGCCCGAGAGGTACACATATCTTTCAATGGCTTCTCCTGTCAGTGCTCACTACCTGTAAATCGATGGGCAGTGGTGGACAGAACCCCTAGATAATAATATAGATCTAAAAATTCAGCTCACACAGAACTGGTTGGGGTATCCATTATTTCACGCACTCAGCAATCCTCTTTCACACTGGAGTTAGTCCCTTGACAGCTTTCATTCACTTTGTACACCTTTCCACACTCCCACAGCCATATACAACTTTCACATCCATATTCACTTAGTACTATTCCCAAACACACTCTGTAATCTCCCTTATTACCGCATGTGCATCTTCAACAATTCTCTGTTGTTACCTCCTATGCACCATATGTATCTTCACTATACATATAAAATAGCACAGAGAGCACCTTATTCTATTCTCCACCAGTGGCTGCAGACCACGTAGACATTTCTCTTATAAATGCCTACAGACAACTGTCAGCGGGGCATGGTACCTTTACTTGCCCTCACTCTAGTCTTCTCTCTAAGTCTAGCTCTAGCCTTTTTCCACTTCATATGTATCTTCATCGGTTCCTCTGATCTTTACAGTATCCATGGTCCTTGAGTATCTGTAGTCCCTGAGCATCCATTGTCTCTATAGTTATAGCATCTATGGTCCCTACAGCATCTATAGTCCCTCAGCATCTGCAGTCCCTCAGTATCCATAGTATCAATAGTTTATATAGTCATAAATGCTATGGTCTATGTAGGCTCTATGGTCTTGCCGCTTCCCATACATGTATAACACCCAGTATTCAAAAATGCCTAGTGTTATTTTCTAGTCTAGTGGTACTCTCCTTCTACGTCTTTATGTTTATTTTTATTGGTTTTATAATTTATATTTTAAAAAATTACAAATTCATTTAAATTGACTTACTGAAATCAGTTGCCGTCCCTCAATTGTTCGCAGATGATGTGTCTCCTCCTGGGCAGCTCACAGTAAGGGTCTGGTCTGGGCAGGGCCTCGTCCTCTTTTGGTCAGACGAGAATTCCCTCACGCTTCATAAAATGCACCGGTTTTCCTTGCAGACCCCCACTGGAAAGCTCCGCAGGCAGAATCAATCATGCTGTTTGTTGATGCCAAATTGTTGTGTAAATTCTTACAAGGGGCACTTTTATCTTCTCTGGGATATGTGGGACGCTAACGTCCCACTTGGCCAAAAGCCAGTAAAAATGCAGAGCGCCAAATTCAAATATATTACTATAAAAATCAAACTTTCATGAAATCACACATGAAAGACACCAAATTAAAGCTACACTTGTTGTGAATCCAGCCAACATGTCTGATTTCAAAAAGGATTTACGTCGAAAGCACACCAAACGATTATGTTAGGTCAGTACATAGCCACAGAAAAACACAGCCATTTTCCAGCCAAAGAGAGGAGTACCAAAAAGCAGAAATAGAGATAAAATTAATCACTAATCTTTGATGATCTTCATCAGATGACACTCATAGGACTTCATGTTACACAATACATGTATGTTTTGTTCGGTAAAGTTCATATTTATATCCAAAAATCGGAGTTTAGGCGGGACGTTACTGTCTCACTTGGCCAAAAGCCAGAGAAAATGCAAGCGCCAAATTCAAATAAATTACTATAAAAATCAAACTTTCATTAACTTCTCTAGGATAGGGGGCAGCAAATTCACTATTGGATAAATAGCGTGCCCAATTTCAACTTCCTTCTACTCATCCCCAGAATATAAGATATGCATAGTATTAGTAGATTTGGATAGAAAACACTCTAAAGTTTCTAAAACTGTTTGAATCATGTCTGTAAGTATAACAGAACTTATGTAGCAGGCAAAACCCCGAGAACTAACCATTTATTTTTGTATTTTTTTTAAGTCACTGTCTGTTCAATGAGATTTCATTGGAATACTGGATTTCTAATCACCCTGTTTTCAGTTCCTACCGCTTCCACTGGATGTCACCACTCTTTGGAAATAGGTTGAGGTTATTCCTTTGTGCAATGAAGAAGTGAGGCCACCTGGAAACAGTGTAACGTCATGTGTAGATTCACAACGAGTGTAGCTTTAATTTGGTATCTTACATCTTACAATTTGGTATCTAGACCTGCACCAGGCTGGGAAGACTGAATCTGCAATAGGTAAGCAGCTTGGTTTGAAGAAATCAACTGTGGGAGCAATTATTAGGAAATGGAAGACATACAAGACCACTGATAATCTCRCTCGATCTGGGGCTCCACGCAAGATCTCGCCCCGTGGGGTCAAAAGGATCACAAGAACGGTGAGCAAAAATCCCAGAACCACACGGGGGGACCTAGTGAATGACCTGCAGAGAGCTGGGACCAAAGTAACATAAGCTACATCAGTAACACACTACGCCGCCAGGGACTCAAATCCTGCAGTGCCAGACGTGTCCCCCTGCTTAAGCCAGTACATGTCCAGGCCCGTCTGAAGTTTGCTAGAGAGCATTTGGATGATCCAGAAGAAGATTGGGAGAATGTCATATGGAAGATGAAACCAAAATATAACTTTTTGGTAAAAACTCAACTCGTCGTGTTTGGAGGACAAAGAATGCTGAGTTGCTCATCCAAAGAACACCATACCTACTGTGAAGCATGGGGGTGGAAACATCATGCTTTGGGGCTGTTTTTCTGCAAAGGGACCAGGACGACTGATCCGTGTAAAGGAAAGAATGAATGGGGCCATGTATCGTGAGATTTTGAGTGAAAACCTCCTTCCATCAGCAAGGGCATTGAAGAAGAAACGTGGCTGGTGTCTTTCAAGCATGACAATGATCCCAAACACACCGCCCGGGCAACGAAGGAGTGGCTTCGTAAGAAGCATTTCAAGGTCCTGGAGTGGCCTAGCCAGTCTCCAGATCTCAACCCATAGAAAATCTTTGGAGGGAGTTGAAAGTCCGTGTTTCCCAGCAACAGCCCCAAAACATCACTGCTCTAGAGGAGATCTGCATGGAGGAATCGGGCCAAAATACCAGCACAGTGTGTGAAAACCTTGTGAAGACTTACAGAAACGTTTGACTTGTCATTGCCAACAAAGGGTATATAACAAAGTATTTGAGATAAACTTTTGTTATTGACCAAATACTTATTTTCCACCATAATTTGCAAATAAATTCATAAAAATCCTACAATGTGATTTTCTGGATTTTTTTTCTCATTTTGTCTGTCTAGTTGAATGTTACCTATGATGAAATTACAGGCCCTCTCATCTTTTAATGGGGAGAACTTGCACAATTGGTGGCTGACTAAATACTTTTTTGCCCCACTGTACCTCATTGCATTACTGTGTAAAAATAAAGGAGGGATTATGAAAGAAGGATGCTGAGGAAATACTGTTCTTGCTTAAATAACAGCCTTTGTCAGTTTTGGTCTGAATGTGATGTGTTTAATAAGAAGTTTAAATTTGCCATGATAAACTGCCGTCTCTATTTTTTTTAATTTTTTTATTTCACTTTATTTTTTTACACCAGGTAGGCTAGTTGAGAACAAGTTTCATTTGCAACTGCGACTGGCCAAGATAAAGCATAGCAGTGTGAACAGACAACACAGAGTTCACATGGAGTAAATAAAACAAGTCAATAAACATGGTAGAAAAAAAAGATAATCTATATACAATGTGTGCAAAAGGCATGAGGTAGGCAAATAAATCGAATAATTACAATTTAGCAGATTAACACTGGAGTGATAAATATCAAGATGATCATGTGGCAAGAAGAGATACTGGTGTGCAAAAGAGCAGAAAAGTAAATAAATAAAAGCAGTATGGGGGGTGAGGTAGGTAAATTGGTGGGTAGTTTAAGATGGACTATGTACAGCTGCAGCGACGGTTAGCTTTGCTCGTCGATAGTCGCTCTTTTGTCTTAGCTCTTTTTGTCTTTTGTTTCTTCCTCCCCAGGGTCCCCCCGTGCCCGCGGGCCCTCGAGCGATTTACACTGGTTCATGATTCAAGGAATTCGGGATGCACCCGAGAGACAATTGGAGTCCAGTTGGAGATTTCTTTTTTTATTGCTTTGTAATTGTTTGTCTTTGAAGCAAAATATACATGCCTTCGGAAAAGTTCTTCAGACTCTTTGATAGTTTTCACCAACATTTT
>NW_019942762.1:39756-68620 GCF_002910315.2 Salvelinus sp. IW2-2015 | reverse complement strand
GAGATTATCGTGAATTTGAGATTGTGGTCAATGTCCATTGAGTAGTGCATAAAATTCTGACAGTTCTTCTTCAGTCCTACCATTATACAAAAAAATGTCATCAATATATCGATACCACTTAAAGGACTTTATTCAAAAATGGATTCTCGTTTTCATTAAAATAATCCTACCTGGGAAGAGAACAATTGGCTATTTTAATGTTTTAGTTATTTTTCTTTGTAGTTTTTTTTCTCCAGATCTGAGCCACTGAATCAGTTTTAGCAATAGACTGCTGCTATGGATACTTGTCATTGTCATTATGCTTAAATAGATGTCTGTGTATTACTGTGTTGTTATCTATGTAGCCATTAGGTGGTTCTTGTAATTGACGCCCTCCCTATCACCACAGTTTAACCTCTAACCCTAGAAAATCAATGTTATATGTGGTCATCTTTGGCTGTGTACGTGTGTGTGATGTCCAGTGGCGAACCGTGACTATAGGACCAAAATCTTCCAATATGTTCTATCAAACTCAAAAATCAAGAAATAACGAAACATAGCATCACCATTACCGCCTGTAGAAGTGGGAGATTGCGTTGTGCTCTCGCATGACTGTGTGGTCTAGAATGGATTACAAAGCGCACAGCCGCACAGAGGACTCTGGTTAAAAAGTGTTGTAAACACTTATTTGATAGCGAAGTACACATTCAACACGTGGAGTCGTAAGTATTGTTCCTAGAGAAACTGAATATGCCTCTGACTGGAAATGTTATTTTGGTGGTGGAACCGAATAGTTTAGATCTGTTGGCTCAGGTTGCCAGGCTACGGAAGCTTCGCAACGAGTCGTCTGTAAACAATGGCAACATTGACAAACCAGCTATTTCTTCCCATTGCAAATCTATTTTATCACACTAACTGGTGATATCTAAATGCACCTGAAATGCAAAATGTTTCAGGTGTGTGTTGTGTGTGTGTGTGTGTGTGCGGTGTGTGTGTGTGTGTGTGTGTGAGTTAGTGACTACTAACTTAGCAATCAGTGTTCCAGTAGTTCTCTGATTGTGACAACTCTCCCCAGAGTTACATTACGATCCAAACATCCATTTTCAGACTTGACTCTTTATGTCACTGAATTGTGATTTAATTTGCAGTGGAAGTTCCTTTTATTTGTGTCTTCCATTATTTTAGCCTGTAAAGACAAAAAAGTGGCAGCCCCAGTTTGCAGCCCCGCCACTTGGTTTGTTATAAAGCTGAGGGATGGGGATTCAGCCAGCTGGGTTCTCCGTCCATCGCACAGACAGGAAAAGAACTCTTAATGTTTGTGGGTTAACTACTCGTGGTGTGATTTGTGGTAAAGTACAGGAACTCAAGTCTCATTTGTTCTCCTGATCTGGAATACCTCACCATCAATGCCGATGGCATTACCTCCCGAGATAATCTTCTTCTGTCATTGTCCACGGCCGTGTATTTTCCCCCAAAGCGACCCTACGACGGCTCTATAGGAACTACGCATATCCTCAGGCCCAATTTATTGTGGCTGGGGACTATAATAATGAAATCTGAGGAAAACACTACCAAAGTTTTATCAACACATCTCCTGTTGCTACTCGCGGATCGAGCTTCTCCCCTTCAACAAGGCACTCCGCCCGCTTCCTATTTGGCAAATCAGGTCATGCCTCCCCTTCTATAGGTAGAAACTTAAACGGGAAGTACCCATGGTAACGACTCTTGAACGTTGGTCTGACCAATCGGAATCTATGCTTCAAGACTAGGAAATGTTCTGCATTGCCTCTGAGAAGAAATATTGATGTATACACTGACTAGGTGACTGAGTTCATCAGGAAGTGCATAGAGGATGCTGTTCCCACTGTGATGATTAGAACTTATCCAAACCAAAAAAACGCGGATAGATGGCAAAACTGAAAGCGCAGACCACAACATTAAACCACGCGCAAGGCGACTGGGAACATGGACAAAAACGAAAGCTATGCCCTCCGTAAGGTAATCAAAATAGGCAAAATGACAGTACGCACAAAGGGAGTCCCAATTCAACGCTCAGACATGAGACGTATGTGGCAGGGACTCTCAGACAATCTCGGGTTATAAAGGGAAAGCCAGCCACGTTGCGGACACCGACGCGCCGCTCCCGGACAAGAATAACACCTTCTTCGCCCTGTGTTTGAGCAAAACACATAGCACCGTCGTGGGCCAACGGCACTCATGAAGACTGTGAGCTCTCGTTTTCTCCGTGGCTGACGTGAGTAAGACATTTAAGCGTGTTAACTGTCGCAAAGGCTGCCGGCCAAGGCAACATACGAAGCCGCGTCTCAGAGCATCTGCAGACCAGCTGCCTGAAGTGTTAACGGACATAATGAATCTCTCACATATCCCAGTTTGTTGTCCCCACTTGCTTCAAGATGTCCACCATTTGTTCCTGTACCCAAGAAAGCAAAGGTAACTGAACTAAATCACTAAATTGCCCCGTAGCACTCACTTCTGTCATAAAGTGCTTTGAGAGGCTATGTTAAGGATCATTTCACCTCCACCTTACCCGACACCCTTGACCAACTACAATTTTCATATCGCCCCAACAGATCACGGATGATTTGTTTACCTCTGGATAACATGAAAATAGCCTAACCAGCCCTGCTGGCAACAATTTCATTGTGCTTTTTTGCCGACGTTTTCTGACACCGGCCAAATTCAACGGGTGTTGTAACACATTGGCTTAAGACATGTAGCTAGCTACCTAGGTAAACAATTAACCTAGCTAGGTAAACAACATGTAAGATCACATCACACCACCTAACGTTAAGCTAGGGAGCCAGCCAGCTAACGCTAGCTAACAGTACACTTTAGCTTGAAATTAATCAACTTTCTGTCAAAATTAGAGACGTGTAATATCTGAAAATGTAGCTAGCTAGACTATTTTCCCCGTATACATCATCATGCATTGTGGACGCGTCTCCCTGTCATGGATCCATGCCACAAATGGCCTTAGTTTGAAGACATAATCCGGAAGCAGGTGTTTTCTCCATCTCTTTAACTATAATACTCTAATTCCACTGATTTCAAAACTCGATCCTCCAGAAAGTGGAGAGCAACACTTATGCAGCTACATTTTTAAAAAGCCGCGTTCGACAGGATTACCAACACAGACTGACCAGCTCAAATAGACAAAAGCCTTCTATACCAATCCGAACTTATCTCTCGGCATGTCCAGCCCACTCATTATCTCAGCCAATCATGGCTAGTGGGAGGTTGCTGTGTTTTTATGTGCTGTCTTTTTACGTTCAAAACCGCTCTCCTGTGAAGTCGTGACTTGTGACATGCGCCTAGTTTCCTGAATCGGGTCACATACCTTATAACATAAATAGTCTTATAACCAAAGAATAGTTTAAACCTACCGTTGAAAAATAAAAAGGATTTGCACATTAAATACGGTAAAGGTTATCTGCAACTTAACTGTCCATTTTAAACTCTCTACTCACCTGCATGTGTTTGTGGATAAGTCTCTGTCCTTTCTTGTGAGGCAGTAGACTCGGTGTGTAGCTATTTAATAGATATTTCTGAAGAGCTGGAGAGAGTTTAATCTCATACACAGCATACTGTATACTTACGTTTCATATCAGCAAAGTGAAGTTTCAATGGTCCTCCCCACCCAATACTACTATGCACTTGTTTATTCCTGGAAAGTTAACCCCTTTGCCTAAACTCTTTGATGCAAGCTTACTATTGTCTGTAGGTTGCGGATATACTTATTTAGATTAATGTCAAGAGTACTATATTTTAAGTCGAGGTGTCGTGTGACTGACCACTGTCATATTTCTCTCAATCTCTTTTGTCTTTCAATAACTCATTCACTCACTAATTATTTAACAATGAGTGCCATTCAAGTTATTAAAAGTTCAGCAGACAAACAAGATACCATAACATGTGATTTAGTTTTTTGTGAAAATGTATCTTCGATAATTATTTACCGTGATGATGAGTAGGGCTGTTATGGTGACCGTATTACCGGCAGTCACGAATCATGACGGCAGTAAAATTCCACATGACTGTTTAGTCACAGTAATTCGGCTTCTCCAAGCTCTGATGCTGCTGATGGTCATTAGTAGCTTACCAAACTTGCTAACTGCCTGGTACTCAGCACTCTATTGTCCCTCTAATCACTCTAATGCAAATGTAATGCAAATGTTATCGGAAATCTAATCAAACTCATTGAGAGCCCATGAGCTCATGTTGCGCAACATTTCTATAGGCTATGCAATTGCCTGAGAAAACAGAGCGATGGCCTCTATTAGAAACWGAAGGATCCCATCAGCTTTCTATAGGCTAGGTCTACTATATTTATTTCTAAACATTCCTAATATTAAGCACATTGCYTCTCTTTACAACAGGAGTATACCTTCTGGGGCTTCTCTCTCAGGGAGAGGAGGACACTTCCTCAGGTTTGGCAGGACATTGGTTTGGGCTGCTGGTAGCTTTCACTGGACTGACTTCCTGAACTGAACGGCGATCTCAGGAATCAAAGCATTAACAAAGAGATCTGGTCTCTTATCAAATGTATTTTTACAGATGGGACACTGGTATATGTCACTGCTATCCCAATACTTCCTGATACAGGCCATGCAGAAGTTGTGTCCACATTGAAGAGACCGGCTCAGTGAACACATCCAGACAGACAGAGCACAGGAACTGCTCTTCAGACAGGAGACTGCTGGAGGACACCATATCTAGATGGAGAAAAGTCCTGCTTTATCGCCCATGTTTCTTCTTCGTCTGAGTGATCAAAATGCCAGTTTAACATAAAATGTCTCAAACAATTTTTTTCTCTACACTCTTAGTTCTACATAGAACCGTATATAATATTTTACAGCATGCTCTATTGCAGAGATATTTTTAGAATAGTTTATTTTACTGTAATATCTGTACATTTATTGGTTAATGCATTTTATGCTACACAGAGATAAATAACATACATTTTTCTAAACTAATCCAATCTGTTAGTAATTTTGGTTGTTCCAGTTTAGATGATCGAGGTAGTCTTAGTTTTCACTATTCCCTACCCTAGCAGTCATTCTGTATGCAAGTTGCGGGTGATTAACAATTCCACTTGTTGGATTTGCTAACTCTGGCTTGATTCCAATATTGAATTATTGAATATTGAATATTGAATCACAGCATAATGTGACTTGCAGGCCTGACGTGGCCTGTAAACCAGGAAATGATTAATAAACTGTGATAGGGTATACTGTAGTTCGGCCCTCAAAGAAAGGCCTTATTTAAGTGATAATGCACAAGAAGCCYGTGTTTGGAGGATATAATGGCACGGGTGTTGTTAGGCCTGAGACACACACTGGCTTTGAGGGTTTTATCACTTTTATACAATGAGTTACCAACATATTCAAATAATGATTTACATATTTTCATGAAACGTTTTAATTTATTCATACTATTTAATCCTTCCACAAGATATAGTCCCGACATAAATCTAGGGTTGCTACCCAAGCCGGCTGGTCTATCGGTTCGGTGCCAGAGACGCGACCCAGTCGTTCGTTCTAAATGTTTTATTGCCATACTTGCTGGCAACGTTCTTATCCTTGCTTGCTAGCTAGACAACTATGGATAACTTAGTCACGTCAAACAGTGCAGCCAGAATAACAACAAAGTAGCTGCATTAGCATTTGTTTAAGGTGTTTTCTAGTGACATTTATTTGGATACATCCAAAACAATGAGCTAATGATGCGCGATTTCACCTGGCATAGAAAATGTGTTCTCTCATCAGGACAGTGTTGTTCACGGGAGCTAGCCAACAACACAGCTAACACAATCACTTCAAACTGAAGTTGGAAAGACTGCAAACTAGCTGCACTTTGTTTCCTTTTACCTGTTTTCTATTGATAGTTCTTTGTATATATCCATAAAAATTATGCCAGCTGATTCATGATTTCGACTGACTGAGAAAGATGCCTGCCTGTCTGTCTCATCCCGACTCCTGACTCCCGACACGTTTGCTGCTATGGGACAGCTGGAGAATGAATTTGAATATTGAAACAATGTTGCAAATGTCGGAGAGACCGACTAAATTTTATTCAAATCTCTACTGTTGTAGATGCTTTTTATAGTGGAGATCAAGTTTACAGATGGCATGGCTGGGTGATGAGACGGTGGATTGCGCAGTTAGATGGAACAGAGTAAATTGGCTAAATCTATGACGTTAAAATGCCTGTGGTAACTGTGGAATAGACAACAGCTGGAATACGGTTTTAACCAATCACCATTCAGGATTAGACCCACCCATTGTATAAATACATGTAATGTATTGTCATAAATAATTTAATTTGAAAAGCTAATAAGGCTGGTGTGTTCCACCCGTTCATACAGGGTTCCAGAAAAAACTCTCCAAAGATAAGAGGATTCTCAATAGAACCCTTCATAGACGGTTCTGGGAAGAAACTTTAGCTGATAAATGGTTCTTGGTAGAACCCTTCATAGAGGCTTCTAGGAAGAACTTTAGCTGATAAATGGTTCTTGGTAGAACCCTTCATAGAGGCTTCTAGGTAGAACCATATACAGGGGTTCTTCATAAAGGGTTTTGGATAGAACCTTCTACAAAGGGTTCTACCCAGCACCAAAAAGGGTTGCCCAATGGGGACAAACCAAAGAACCCTGTATGGTTCTACTTAGCACCTGTTTTTCTTCAAGTGTAGAATCAGTCAACTCAGTTGTAGTT
The DNA here is from genome assembly GCF_002910315.2 of Salvelinus sp. IW2-2015. NCBI lineage: Eukaryota > Metazoa > Chordata > Actinopteri > Salmoniformes > Salmonidae > Salvelinus > Salvelinus sp. IW2-2015. The sequence continues at coordinate 61,907 of NW_019942762.1, read as the reverse complement.
TTAGCTTTAGAGTTTCCAGCATTGCGTTATGGGCGGATACTAGCCAATCTTGATACAATGTGTTACCATATAGCATTGAAAATAGTATCCTAACCAAAGGATAAGAGATTAAACATACAGTTAAAAAAGAAAAGGATTTGCACACGGTAAAAACAAAAAAGTAAAAGAGGTAGTAAACACACTAAAGCTTACCTTTCAATTTGTCTGTCCATGTTAATCTCTCTACTCACCTGCTTGTTGTGGGATAATATCTCTGTTCTTTCTGTGAGAAAGTAGACATCTATTCACTACAGATAGGTAGTGAATAGATATTTCTGAAGAGCTGGAGAGAGTTTGGTACCGTACACAATACACTGTATACTTTAGTTTTATTTCGACAAGGTGAGTTGAAATGCCGTGACAATGAGTCTTCAAAACCATAGAAACAGACGATTACAAACACCCATATATTATACCCCCTAAAAAAAATGACATCCAATTCAATCATATTTCATAGAATAAGGCTGATGTCATAAATACCCACCACTATTTAAAGCTCTGGTGCTGTGCTATACTGATTACCAATTATATCACTATTCAACTGAACTTAATTATCCAGACATCCTGAATGTTACTCAGTGTCCATTAAAGCTATTGAGGATCAACAGAGTACTGCATTGTATATATCTAAGTAAAACAAACATATAGTGCTGATATTATCAGAATTAAAACAATGCAACATTAAACTTTCGTCCTCCTCAATGATACCTCCCCTTCCCCCGGCAAATTCAAACTAGACTATGCTGATATTAACAAAACATGTGCCAGTTATAGTGCCACCTTGTGGTCGATATGAATGTTCTTGCATATGTTGGGTCTTGTTGACAGTGTTTTCAACATGTGTACCAAATTTGTTACAATACAACTAATTGTGACTGATTTATGTTTCGGACCACATGAAAGTTTATTGGCCATTACGGCCATGTTGTTTTTAGATACTAGTCTGGAATATGTTGCGTTGAGAGACGTCTGTACATACGTGGAGCATATCAAGTTTCTGCAGATCGGTCATTCAGTGCCAGAGGAGTATTTTAAGTGTTTTTCACAAAATTCTAAATGGCATAATATCCATCATGGTGGACCTTATGGATCCCTGCTGCAAATTTGTTCCTTGTGAAGAGGAGGACCAATGTACTGAATTTCATGACTTTTGGACAAACTGGGTGAGGGGCGTGACCTTTCAAACGTGCATTTTCAATTGGTTGTTATAGTGCCTCCACCTGGCCAGTCTGTGTCATTTAGAAAATGCCAGATCTCTACAGCAAGACACCATACAACCAAGTTTCATCAAAAACAGGCCATCCAGTCTGAGATATCACGTGTGACAAACATACAAACGTGCTATCGGACAGAGAACAGAGCCAACGTCTACTCCCGATTTCATCATGGGGGACATAAATCAGAACAACCTCTGAATTCTCTCTTCCAGACATGAAGTCATACCTTGTTGTGAGCCTCGGAGATATTGTAATACAGGTAGACTATGTTACATTGCTGCTGCATTCTGCACTCATGTCTAACAGACTGACAATGTTATTTATCGGCTTTGGTTTTTCCATTTATATTTAGAATTTGGACATTAGCACGTGGGGTGCACTGATTAGCGTCCCCTCGTTACTCAGTATGTGTTACACCTATGCTGGTTTGTCATCTCATTAGTGGGAAGGTGTTTGACCTGTGCTGGCCCAGTGATATTGAAGAGTGGCTGGCCCAGTGCTCCGTTAAAGCCAAAATACAGATAAAGGACTGTTCTTTTAGAAGTCAAATAATAATAAGTTAGATAATAAACTACAGTGAAATATTATTCCTAGTGTTTGATGAAAGAGTGAACTCTAATTGAGGTATTAATTTTACAGGTCAGTTAATTTCAGGTTCAAACTCAGTCTGTGTGATTGACAGGAMAGATGATTAGAGGAGTAGAGTTTTTACCACCATCATTGAGCAAAGGGCTGAAGTATGGATAGAGTTTCTCAGTGAAGGTGTAGCCAGTGAAAGAGTAGATATGAGACCTGGCCTCCACATCATAGAATGAGACCTGACCCTCCTCATAATCCACAAACACCCCCACCTTCTGGGGCTTCTCTCTCATGCAGAGGTGGACACGGGTCGGGGCACAAGCTGTGTACTTACTCCCATCCCTCAGGATCACTGCCCAGCGTCCATTATCAGGGCTTAATGCGACAGTCCCCTTTCTGTTGATAGACTCTCTGGCCACTCCTAAATTCCACTCAGTCTTCCCTGTAACAGTGACCTCATAGTAGAATCTCCCTGAGGAGAAGCCTTTCTTTCCCAAGACATTAACGGCAGAATCAAACCTCTTTGGGTTATCAGGGAGCTTCTGTTTTTTTTCTCCAGTTCTCACTTCTTTCCCATTCTTAGACAGAATGAGCCAGGGGCTTGCTGTATCAGGGTCCAGAGTCACATCCACTGCATACTGTTGAATCCTCTTCAGCTCATCATCAAACAACCTCTTCATCTCACTCATGACTGGCTCTTCTAGCTGAGACACGGCTCTCCTCACAATCCCCACACACAGATCACTGTCCTTGGTGAGTGGAGGGCTGCACGGGGATGGGAAGCTCTGGAGGAGGTTTAGGTCGTCCTCAGTGTGTGAGAGCTGCTCCAGCTCAGTGCTTCTTCWCTTTAGCTCAGTGGTTTCCTGCTCCAGCTCTTTAATGAGCCCTTCAGCCTTCKTCGGTGASTACAGTACATCCAGACAGATAGAGCACAGGATTTGCTCTTCATACAGGAGAGTACTGGAGGTGGGCATATCTAGACAGAGAAAGAAAAGTCAACTGTAAAAAATACATAACATTGCGTTATGGAAAGATACTAGCCATTTTAGACACTCGTTACCATATAACATAGAAAATAGTACTATAACAATAAAACTTTTAATATACTGTTGGAAAATTAAAAGGATTTACACAATCAAACATGGTTGAACTTAATCTTAATTTAACTTAATTTATCTGTCCATCTTTTATCTCTCTACTCACCTGCATGTGTTTGTGGGTAATATCTTTGTATTTTCTGTGAGATAGTAGACTGTGTATTAATAGATATTTCTGAAGAGCTGGGGAGAGTTTATTCCATACTCAATACACTGTATACTTAAGTTTCATTTCAGCAAAGTGACATTGTAATGCTCCTCCCCATCCACTTCAGCAAAGTGCTGTTGAAATGCTCCTCCCTCTTAACTCCTTACATGGCTAAACTCTCTCAGATGCCAGTTTCCATTGTCTGTAGATTATGAATTTTATAGCAGGGTATTTTTTTATTTAGATTAAAGTTTATAATAAATCATTTAATTAAGGTGCCTGTGTGACTGTCATGTTCTCTTGATTGTTTTCATCATTCACTCACTAATTCTTTGCCTTTATTTTCACAATGAGTGTTATGTTATTATCAGTTCAGAAAGGCGACAGACAAGGTGCGATAACATGTACATTTATTTTAGTCAAAAATTGTCTTGAGAATTATATACAATGATGAGTCAGAAACACACCCTTCATTACACACAACCCAATACCACATATATTTCCCCACAGTGCATAAGTCTACTATTCCAAACTGATAGCCATCACTATTCTAAAGCTCTGGGACTGTACTAGACCAAATACCAGTTTTGTCCCTTTTCATCTGGATTTGAAAAATCCTGAAGGTTACTCAGTGTTCATTACAGCTAATGAGGATCAACAGAGATATACAGTGTGCATATATCTACACTCTTAGAAAAAAGGATTCCAAAAGGGTTCTTTACGGAGGGATAGGGTTCTACCAAGAACTGTTTTGATCAGAAGAACCTTTGAAGACAAGGGTTCTTGATATCTTTGGAAGGCAAGAAGGGTTCTACATAGAGCCATATAATATTTTCCAGCATGCTCTATTGCAGGAAGATTTTCAGAATTGTTGTTTTACTGTAATATCTGTGTTTTTGCATGTACATTGAATGGTTGATTAATTGTATGCACACAAAGATAATATCTAAACTAATCCAATCTGTTTGTAATTGGATTTATTGCACCGTTACTGAGGTAGTTGTTCCAGTTTAAATGATTGACGTGTCTCAGTATTCATCTTTCCTACCTGCAGTCATTCTGAATGCAGGTTGGGGTGATTAACAATTCCAATTGTTGGATATCCTATCAATGGCTGGATTTATGAATTACACATCACTTTGCAAGCCAGAAAATGTGACTATCAGGCCTGATTGTGCCTGTAAACCAGGAGATTCCTAACACCAATGTGTTATGGCATAACTAGGCCCTCAGACAAAAGCCTTATGATACATGCAATATATTGTCCTAAATAATTACATTTTAAAGCTAATAAGGCTGGTGGAACCGTCATAGAGGTCCTAGAAGAACCCTCCAAAGATAAAAGGGTCTTGGTGGAACCGTTCATAGAGGGTCCTAAGAAGAACCCTCCAAAGATAAAAGGTTTCTGGTAGAACCCTTCATGGGCAGTTCTGAAAAACCTTTAGACGTTGAAGTGTTCTTGGTAGAACCCTACATAGAGGGTTCTAGTACAACCATTAGAGGGGTTCTTAGAAGAACCCTACATAGTGGGTTCTAGATAGAACCCTCGCGAAGGTTTACCCAGCACCAAAAAGAGTTGCCCTATGGTTACAAACCGAAACACCTGTATGGCTCTACTTAGCACTTTGTTTCTAAGAGTGTAGGTAAAAAACATGTAGTGCTGATATTATCTGATTCAAAATAATCAGAACATCCCCTGAAATCTCTCCCAGATATGAAGTAATAACTTGTTGTGAGCCTGAGAGATTTGGTAATACAGGTAGACTATGTTACATTGCTGCTGCATTCTGCACTCATCATGTCTAACAGACTGACAGATGGACTACTACTATAACAAACAACAAGCACATCAGTAATACTCTACAGTGAAATATTCTCCCTGGAGTTCATAAAAGAGAACTTAATTTGAGGTACTTATTTTACAGGTCACTTACTTTCAGGTTCAAACTCTAGTCTGTGTGGTTGACAGGAGAGATGATCAGAGGCAGAGTTTTTACCATCATGATTACACTAGGGTTGAAGCATGGATATAGTTTCTCAGTGAAGATGCAGCCATTGAAAGAGTAGATATGAGATCTGGCCTCCACATCATAAAAGGAGACCTGCCCCTCCTCATAATCAACAAATACCCCCACCTTCTGGGGCTTCTCTCTCAGGTAGAGGGGTAAAGATGGGGGCACAAGCTGCGTACTTACTCCTATCTGTCAGGACCACAGCCCAGCACACTATCGGGGACAGTGTGATATTCCCCTTCCTGTTATGGACTCTCTGGCCACTCCTAAACTCCACACCAGTCTTCCCTGTAAGTCACCTCATAGTAAAATCTCCCTGAGGAGAATCCCTCCTTTCCTAAGACAATAAGACAGGATCAAACCTCTTTGGGTTATCAGGAGAATTCTGTCGGTGTCTCCATATCTTACTTCTTTCCGATCCTCAACAGGATGAGTTCACGTTGTGCTGTATCAGGGTCCAGAGTCACATCCACTGCATACTGCTGAATCCTTTCAGTTGATTTCAGGCAGCTTCTCAATCTCTTTATTCAGTGTCTCTTCCAGCTGAACAACACTCCTCTTCAACTCATCACACAGAGATCACTGTGAACACTGATCTCAGGCCAGTCCTTGTGGCGGAGAGGTGCATAAGGATGGAAAGCTCTGGACTAGATGGAGTGGTCCTCAGTGTGTGAGACCTGCTCCAGGTCAGTGCTTCTCCTCTTTAGCTCAGTGATTCTCTGCTCCAGCTCTTTAATGAGTTCTTCAGCCTGCTCTCTCTGCCGCTTCCTGCTTCTTCTCAATCACCTCAATGAGATCAGCCTGGTTCTTTTCAATGGAGCGCATCAGAGCAGTGAAGACCTGAGCGCTGTCTGTGATCTTCTCTCTAGTTTCTCTTGCTGAGATCTACTGAGTGTTTGATCTCTGAATCTTCTCTAGTTTCTCCTGGATTTGCTGTTGCACTTTTGCGTGTGTGTTTTTCTAATTTACCCTTCCTCTCTCCAAACTCTTCCTCTAGAGGGACAGTATGGTGGTCTCGTGGTCTGTTTTTATGCACAAGACACAAAAACACATCTGGTCATTCCTACAGAACAACTCCAGGAGTCTCTCTGTGTGTCTTGCATATTCTGTCTTCCAGGTTATCAAACGGGTTGATCAGCTTGGTCTCCTTAAGGCTGCGACTCTCTGATGAGGCTCCAGGTGAGTCTCACAGTAAGAGGTCAGACACACCGCAGGACTTCAGTGCCTGAGCTTCATCTCAGTGCAGACATCACAGGACACTTCTCCAGGTTTTGCAGGGCATTGGTCTGGGCTGCTGGTAGCTTTCCTTTTAACTGACTTCCTGACTGAGCAGCCATCTCAGAAATTAAAGCATTTACAAAGAGAACTGGTCTTTTATCAAATGTATTTGTACACATGGGGCACTGGCACAGGTCATTGCTATTCCCAGTACTTTCTGATACAGGCCATGCAGAAGTTGTGTCCACATTGAATAGAGGCCGGCTCAGTGAACACATCCAGACAGATAGAACACAGGAACTGCTCTTTAGACAGGACATTGCTGGAGAGACGCCATATCTAGACAGAGAAAAGTGAAACTGTAACGTTTTTATCTATACTCTTAGAAAAATGGGTTCCACAAATGTTATTTGCGGAGGGATATGGTTCTACCAAGAACTGTTGTGATCAGAAGAACCCTTTTTGGAAGAAAACGGTTCTTTGTAAATCAAAGGTTCTACTAGAATGTGGAACATCCTAAGAACTGTTTTCTGGAAGAAAGTTTTTTTGATGATTCTTTGGAGGCGAAGAGGTTCAACATAGAACCATACATAATATTTCACAGCATGCTCTATTGCAGGAGATTTTCAGAATTGTTGTTTTTACTGTAATAATGTATCTGTGTTTTTGTATGTACGTTGATACATTTTATGCTACACAAGATAATAACATACAGTTTTCTAAACTAATCCATCGTTAGTTACTGGATTTATTGCACACATTACTGAAATTGGTTGTTCCAGGTTAGATGATTGAGGTAGGCTTAGTTTTCACATCTTCCCTACCCTGGCAGTCATTCTGAATGCAGGTTGCGGTGATTAACAATTCCACTTGTTGATATGCTAACTCTGCTGATTCCATATGAATTACACATCACTTTGCAAGCCGGCATAATGGGACTTGCAAGCCTGATGTGGCCTGTAACCAGGATATTCCTAACACCGCTGCGTTAGGTATAACTCGGGCCTCAAAGAAAGGCCTTATTATATATGTAATGTATTGTATTGGCTCCCGAGGGGTCAGTGGTCTAAGGCACTGCATCTCAGTGCTTGAGGTGTCGCTACAGACACCCTGGTTCGAATCCAGGCGTATCAACACCGGCTAGGTTGGGATAGGGGGGCTCACAATTTGGCCCAGCGTTGTCCTGTTTGGCCGTATGTGCCTCATTGTAAATAAGAATTTGTTCTTAACTGAATTGTCAAGTTTAAATTAAGGTTCAATCATTTAAAATAAAAATAAATCAATTACATTTTAAGGCAATAAGGTGTCTACTCGTTCGTAGAGGTATGGTTTAGTCGTAACCCTCAAAGATAAAAAGGTCTCGGTAGAAGCTTCTAGACGGTTCAAGCAAGAACCTTTAGCTGCCCATTTTTGGGCGTAGAACCCTTCCTAGAGGGTTCTAGGTAGAACAATATACAGGCAGTTAACTTATGTGGTACAAACCAAAGAACCCTGTATGGTTCTACTTGGGGAAAAAAGGTGCTAAGAGTGTAGAATCAATCAATTCAGTTGTAGTTTAGCTTTAGAGTTTCCAGCATTGCGTTATGGGCGATACTAGCCAATCTTGATACAATGTGTTACCATATAGCATTGAAAATAGTCTCCTAACCAAAGGATAAAGAGATTAAACATACAGTTGAAAAAAGAAAAAAGGATTTGCACACAGTGAACACGATAAAGTAACTGAGTTATTAAACACACTAAAGCTTACACACAATTTGTCTGTCCATGTGTAATCTCTCTACTCACCTGCATGTGTTGTGGATAATATCTTTGTCCTTTCTGTGAAAAAATATAGATATATCTGAAGAGCTGGAGAGAGTTTGGTTACCGTACACAATACACCTGTGTACTTCAGTTTCATTTCAGCTCAGTGACAGTGCAATTGCTCCTCCCCATCCACATTTCTTCCCCATCCACTGTTCCTCATCCACTGTTCCTCATGGAAGTTAACCCATTACACGGCTGAACTCTCAGATGCCAGTTCTCCATTGTCTGGTATAGATATGAATTTTTAGCGTGGTGTACCAGTCAATAGTTTGGACGCACCTACTTATTCAAAGGTTTTCTTTATTTTTACTATTTCTACATTGTAGAAGAATAGTGAAGACATCAAAACTATGAAATAACACAAATGGAATCATGCAGTAACAAAAAAGTGTGTATATTTTAGACTCTTCAAAGTAGCCACCCTTTGCACACTTTTGGGTTCTCTCAACCAGCTTCACCTGGAATGCTTTTCCAACAGTCTTGAAGGAGTTCCCACATATCCGGCACTTGTTGGCTGCTTTTCCTTCACTCTGCAGTCCAACTCATCCCAAACCATCTCGATTGGGTTAGGTCGGGTGATTGTTGGAGGCCAGTCATCTGATGCAGACTCCACACTCTCCCTTGTGTGTTCCAGGTCATTGTCCTTTGAAAACAAATGATTGTCCCTAAATGAGTGTCATTCATGTTATTGAAACTTCAGACAGGCAGACACACAAGGTGCCATAACGTGATTTATTTGTGAAATCTTTTGATAATTATTATATGTGTAATGAGCAGCAACACTACAGAAATTGACCATTATAAACACACAAATATTACAGATCGTTTCCCCCCAAAAAATTACATCCAATTCAATCATATTTCATGAAATGAGGCTACATCAACCACCACATAATCACATTTCCATATTACATCAACCAGACACCCAGTGGCATAAGCCTACTATTCCAAACTGATGTCATAAATACCCATCACTTATTATATAGCTCTGGACTGCTGCTAGACTGAATAGTTATTTGTTTTACTATTCAACTGATTGTCAAAGACCGGAATACAAATATAATACTATTAATGGTTGTATTTTGAATGTAAACATTATTAAAGTGGACCCATTATTCAATACTACGTACAGTCTTAAGGTGTGAGATTAGAGTACCGGGTGGGGAGCCGGCTAGAACAAGGACTAAAGCTGTGGTGACTGTTTAACAATCTGATGATTTGAGATAGAAGCTGTTTCTCACTCTCTTGGTCCCAAGCTTGGATGCACCTGTACGTCTTTGCTTATAGATGATAGCGGGGTGAACAGGCCGTGGCTCAGGTGCTGAGGTTCTTGATGATCTTCTTGGCCTTCCTGTGACAGGTGCTGTAGATGTCCTGGAGGGAAGGCAGTGTGCCCAGTGATGCTTTGTGCCGACCGTGCCACCCTCTGAGAGCCCTCGGTGTGATGCCACATTGCCATACCAGATGGTGATACAGCCTGACAGGATGGTCTCACATTGTGGAATCTGTCGAAGTGTGAGGTGCGTTAGGGTCCAACACACATTCTTCAGCCTCCTGATGTTGAAGAGGTGCTGTTGTGCCTTTTCCCCCACTTGTCTGTGAGGGAGCAGGTCAGGAGTTGGTCAGTGGATGTGCACGCCGAAGATCTTAAAGCTTTTGACCCGCTCCATGCTGCCCTGTCGATGGTGGATGGCTTGCTCTCTCTCGATTTCTCCTGTCGTCCACGACCAGCTCTTCCTTTTGATGACGTTGGCCACCACTCCACCAGGATCTGACCTCCTCCCCGCTGTCTGTCTCATCGGTGTTGTAATCCAGACTACCCTGTTGTGTCGTCAGCATACTGATTGATTGAGTTGGAGAGCTGGCGTGGCCAGCAGTCATCGGGTGAACATGAGGTACAGGAGGGGGCTGGAGCACGCACCCCTGTGGGGCCCCGCGGGTGAGGATCAAATGACAGAGGTTGTTGTTGCCTACCTTCACCACTTGGTCAGCCCATAAGGAAGTCCAGGACCCAGTTCAACATGGAGGGTCTCAGACCCAGGGCCCTGAGCTTAGTGATGAGCTGGAGGGCACTATGGTGTTGAAGGCTGAGCTGTATTCAATGAACAGCATTTCTTACATAGGTATTTTCTTGTCCATGGGGGATAGTGACAATGGTACAGTGCAATGGCGATTGTGTCATCCTGGATCTGTTGGAACGATATGTGAATTGTATTGGTTCTAGGGTGTAGGTAAGGTGGCAGGTGATATGGTCCTCACCACCTCTCAAAGCACTTCATGATGACAGTAGTGATATCATTTAGTTGAGTTAACTTTGCTTCTTGTTACACTTGAAAGCAAGTGGGGACAACAGACTGGGATATGGAGAGATTGAATATGTCATGAGTCTCACCGTAGGGTCTGAACACGAGGCATGACTCAGGGCCTTGACTTCGTCTCACGTGCAGACATCACAGGACACGTCTCCAGGTGTTGCAGGGGCATTGGTCTGGCCTGCTGGTAGTTTCACTTGAACATAACTTCCTGGCACTGAGCAGCCATCCCAACAATGAATATATTGACTCGAAGGTCTGGTCTCGTGTGGCTTTGCATACATATTGGACACTGGCACAGGTCAATGGTTTTCCAGTATCCGCTGATACAGTCCTGCAGAAGTTGTGTTCACATGAAGTTGTGACCGGCTCAGTGAATACATCCAACAGATAGAACACAGGAATGCTCTTCAGACATGGGATTGGAGGTAGCCATATCTAGACAAGAGAACAAAAGTGAAACTTTTTAAACAATCGAGATCAGTCAGCTTAGCTGTAGTTTTAGCTTAGAGTGCCATCATTGCGTTATGGCAGATACTAGCGCAATCGTTAATACATGGCGTTACCAAATTATATAGAAAATAATCCTATTACAAAAGGATAAAAAGTTTACACATACAGTAATAGTTCTTCATCTCAACTTAACTATAAATGTTAATCTCTCTACTCACCTTTATGGTGTTGTGGTCATTAATATCTTTGTCCTTTCTGTGAGATAATGACTCAGTGTGTACGTATTTAATGATATTTATGAGATAACCTGAGAGTGTGGTACCGTACGCCAATACACTGTATACAGTACTTTAGTTTAATTTCTGCAAGGAACGTTGAAATGCTTCTCCCCACCCAATACAGCTATGCACCTTGTTCCTCCTGGAGCGTTAAGCCAGAATCACCTTTTCCACGTGACAGATTTTGACGGGAGTGAAACCTCTCGCTTTGGCTTCTCTCTCTGTGAATATTCATCTTATGTTCAATAGCATTTCTGTACATGTTTTTGAGTTATATCAGTGTTTATGTGTCTTGTATACCAATCCGATCACCTCAAAGGAAAGTCCCCTCAGAAATAGTGTTGTTAATTCAATGATCAAAAACAGTTGTAAATATCACCGAGTGGGCCTTTAACTCTGTTATGTGGATACTAATGTGTGTGTATGCGTATGTGTTTGTCTATCCCACAGCCACCATGTGCTGAATGAGCTGAACTGGACAGACGCATTAGAGGCCGTGTTAGGAAGAACAAGGAAGAGGATCCTACTCTACTGTGCAGGTGTTCGCAGCGCCACCGGATTGCTCGCTACTTCCCAGGTGAGTAGCCAGCCAGCCAATCGGCTTACGCTCTCAGCCCATGACCTTAAGTGTCTATTGATGAGACGTAATGCACTGGGCCACTTTGTCACGTTGATTTTACCTCAAGGCGACTCACAGCACCACTGAAAAAACACCACCATGAAAGAGAGAAAGATCCAACCTCTTCCCTCTATCGACTATCTCTCCACACACACCACACACCACACACAGCGACACCCACACACACCACACACCCACACACACCCAACACACACACACCACAACACAACACCACACACACACACACAACCACACCACGCACACCCGAATAGAGCTCTCCTCTCACACACGAACGGGAGGGTTGGGAACGAACAGTTGAGGTCAACGGCGGGGGCCTGTGTTGTCACCAAGGCCTGGTTAGCTGGTAGGCTTGTTGCACACACAGAGGAAGGGGACAGGAGACGGTGGGACATGAGACACAGGGACGCCATCAATAGCCTCCTTATGCCCTACCTCTGACATGACCCCACCTGGAAAAGCACTTTACTGAAATGTTTAATGTCGAAAGTTTTTTTAAATGATACAGAGTACCCACGTCATAAAGTTGTGGGACACCCTAATCATCTCAAGAGTTGTTCCTATTATTTTTACTTATTTTGCGTCCCATTGTAAGAATTCATAGGGAAGACAGCAAAACTATGAGAATAACACATGAATCATGTAGTAAGCAAAAAAGCTGTATTATTTAAACCAAATAAAAGTAAGAAAAGCCATGCTTCTGCCTAGATGACAGCTTTGGCACACCTCTTTGGCATTCTCTCAACCCAGCTTCATAAGGAATAGCTGTTTCCAAACCATCTTGTGGGGAAGGGAGAAGGGTTTCCCAATAGGCTGCCGCACTTATTGGCTGCTTTATACTTCACTCTGCCCAGTCCAACTCAGCCCCAAACCTTCTCCATTGGGTTGGGAGGTTGGTGATTGTGGACGGCTCAAGTCATCTGACTTACATGCACGGTCCATCGACTCTCCTTGTCAAAGTAGTCCCGTTCACAGAGCTGGAGGTGTGCTTCCGGGTCATTGTGCCTGTTGAAATACACAGGAATGATTGTCCCACTAAGTGCAACCAGGATGGGATGGCATATCGCTGCAGAATGCTGTGGTAGCCATGCTGGTTAAGTGTGCGCCTGTGATTCTAAATAAATCCACAGGAACAGTGTCACCAGCAAAGCACCATCACACTCCTCTATTGCTTCACTGTGGGAACCACACATGCAGAGATCAATCAATCAATGCAAATTGTATTTATAAAGCCGCCTTTTTACATCAGCTAGGTGTCACCAAAGTGCATATACAGAAAACCAGCCCCTGAAAAACCCCAAACAACAAGCACAGATGCAGATGTAGAAGCACAGTCGGCTAGGAAAACACTCCTCTAGACAAGGGCAGGAATCTAGGAAGAAGGAAATCTTAGAGAGAAACCAGGCTCTGAGGGGTGGGGGGGGGGGGGGGGGGGGAACCCAGTGTTTTTTTTTCCCCCCTTTCTTTTCTTATCTTTTTCTTTTGCGGCCTGTGCCGGTGGAAGTTATAACGGAGTACCATAGCCAACGGATGTGCAAACATCATAGGAATGACTCAGCAGCGTCAAGAACATAAATAATCACAAGTGGTTGTCTGAGAAGGCAACAGGCAGCACGCCAGTGGACTGGGGACAGCAAGGAGTGCATCAGGCCAGGTAGTTCCTGAGCAATGGTCCTGGGCTCAGGTCCTCAGAGACTCGAGAGAGAGAGAGAGAGAGAATTAGAAGAGAGCTACTTAAATTCACACAGGCCACACTGGATAAGACAGGAGGGACTCCAGATATAAACAGACTGACCCTAGCCCCCGACACATAAACTTAAATTGCAGCATAGTACGGAGGACTGAGACAGGAGGGTCGGGAGACACTGTGGCCCCGTCCGAGCTATACCCGCGCTGGTAGAGCCAAACCTGGCAGGTTGAAAAAATGCAGCTCGTAGTAGGACGAAAGCCCTGCCTCCAGCTGGTGATGCTTAGAAATTCTAGGGAACATATTAGGAGGCCTGTGTCTTGTGGACCCGTAGCGTGACGTGTAGGATATGTATGGGCAGGACCAAATCGGAAAGATGGTAGGAGCAAGCCCATGTATGCCCTTTGTAGTTAAGCAGTAAAACCTTGACAATCCAGCCCGGCTTAACAGCGAAGGCTAGTTGTAGAGAGGCTAGCAACTGGAGTAATCATGGATCAATTTTTTGCGACGTTTCTAGTCGAAGATCTCTAGCAGCGGTGTTTAGCACTACCGGAAAGTAAGACTCTAAACCAGGCTACCAACCTTCTCATGTTGTGTAGACCAATTTGGTTTCCGATCTCTCCAAAAGAAGTGACGGTGATTCCAGTGGATCAAAAAGAGCACGAAGGTCTAGGAGTACAGACAGATGCAGAGCCTTGGTCTGACGACATTAAAGAAGCTTAATTTATCACCGCTTCTGACGAGTGCAGTCTCAGTGCTATGGTGGGGTCTAAAACCAGACTGAAGCATTTTCGTATATATTGTTAGTCTTCAGGGAAGGCAGTTGAGGTTCGCTCGCAAACGGCTGTTTTTCCTAACTTTTTGAGAGGATGGGAGATTTGATATAGGGCGCTCACCTACTCGTGGTCTCACAAAGACACGGCGGTTGGAAACCAAAATCTCAAATTTGGACTCCTCAGACGAAAGGGACCAGATTTTGCCACAGCTCATTGTCCAGTTGCTTGTGTTTCTTGGCCCACAGGGCAAGTCTCTTCTTCTATTGGTGCTCTCTCTTCGAGAGTGTGGTGTTTTGCAACCAATTGACCATGAAGGCCTGATGTTCCACACAGTCTCTTCGTGAACAGGTCTGTGAGACACATGTGTTTGGTTACTTTGAACTCTGATGAAGCATTTATTTGGGCTGCAATGAGGTGCAGGGTTAGACTCTAATGAACTTATGTCCTCTGCAGCAGAGGTAACTCTGGGTCTTCCCTTACCTGGGCCGCGTCCTTATGAGAGCCAGTTCACATAGGCGCTTGATGGTTTTTGCGAGCTGCACATTCAAGAAACATGTTTTAACCGACATTCATGGAAGTTTTCCGTACTTGGACTGACCCTGTCATGTCCTTACACTATGATATGATGGACTTGTCACTTCTTTTGCTTATTTGACGTTCTTGCCATATTATGGACTTGGTAGCTTTTTACCAAATTAGGCTATTCTTCTCTCATACCAGTCCCCTACCTTTGGCACAACACAAGCTGCATTGTCTCAAACAAGGAAGAAGAAAGCATTCCACAATAACTTTGTAAGCTGTTAATTGAGAATGCATTCCAGGGTGAACGACCCTCATGAATTTGGTTGAGATGAATGCAAAGGGTGCAAAGTGTCATGAAGGCCAAATGGTGGCTACTTTGAAGAATCGTAAAATCTAATATATTTTTGATTTGTTTAACCACTCTTTTTTGGTTAACTACACTGTGTTATTTGTTAGTGGTTGATGTCGTTCACTAGGTTATTTACGAACCTAGAAAAATAGTAAAAATAAAGAGAAAACCCGTGATGAGTAGGCGGGTGTCCAAACTTTGACTGGTACTGTATTCAGATGTGTTGAATATGAATAACCAGTCAGCTGAAACTTTCATTAAGCGCGTGCTTAAAGCAAATCTCTCGTGGGGTGNGCGTCTGTGGTCTATGATTTATGCTTAATGATGTGGACTGCAAATTACATCATAATGGGAGTAGGCCTGGGCTCACAGAAATAAGAATGAATWGAATGGGCTTGGAACTCTAACCCTGGAAATTGACTGGTAAACTCATGGGTACACTGCCAACGGCTGCCTGGTATTGTGARGCAATAATTTCAATTGTATTTTGGAATTTCTCTTCATTCTTATTTCTAAGCCAGTTTAATATTCAGTAGCATTCAAGCTTTGGCAACCTCAGATGAAGCACATTGTTTTACCGGCTCATGTTGGAGACCAAAGTAGGCCTAGGCCTGTAGCATGGACGGCGACGAGGCCCGAAAAGTAAGTCAATTTCTATCGCTATAGGCCTACCTTGAAATTATTGACTGTAGGCAGTTTTTGTATTGATTATACTGAAAAATGTATGGGAAAGGGTGCATGTCTGAGGTTATGTGTAAATCCCCTGTCGCCAGCATCGAGTCTATAGTTCAAATGGATCGATTTGGCTTAGATCATTGTGTGTTAGGAAATGCCATTTAATCAGACCCTTAATGGCCGAGGCCGCTCACGCACACCCGGCATCAGGAAAAATGTACTACGGGGGCAGTCGAAATCGATGAGGGGGCACATTTTTGGGGGGTTCTTGCATTGGAATTATATTCAATTCTGCTTATATCACAAACATGAAGTTCAAATTCTGAGACTCAGCGATCATTGAGTGCATTTGAAGTGACAGGTAGGTTGGTGCAAAATCTGTTGTATTTCCGCTGCGTATCAGCACAATGGACAGTGCCCTACACACTAAAAGCAGGCGTTTGGTAATGATATAGGCTACAAGATAGATAGGGTAATTCACTTATTACAACAGCCTATGTGAATGCAGCTGTACACACAGATGTTTTACCAAAATAATACAAACTAAATGCTGAAAGTAGCCTAGTAGCCTAGTTATTCATGCATGCAAACAAAAATAGGCTACTGAATAGCAGTTTGGCTTAGAATAGCCTACTGACACAACGTGAATGCAACGAATAAACGTGAACAGAACAAAACAGCGGTACCAAGTAGTATGACTAGTAAACAAAATGTCAGATTGATAAGATATGACACAATCTACAGTATATTTAGGCTAGTTACATAACAGTAAACAAATGCAGCAAACAAAAGGCAAATAACCAAACTAGTCTACAGCCTGCTACAGTGAGATGCAGCCATGCACAGCTGTCTTGCCCAAAAAATGCTTTCAGGCCCGCTTCAAACATGGAAAGTCATGCTGCTCATGGGTTCAGCAACACGTTTGATGGCACAATACACTTTCTGTGGATCAAATTAGACCACATAATCAATTAAGCAATGCCAGCCTACCATAAATACTTTCCAATATGTACTATTCCATTTACAACCGCGAAACCAATAGGCTACCAAGAAAACCATAATAGAATGTATCTCTGTATTTCTATGATTAAACATACCAATATGTACAGTGCTTTCAGAAAGTATTCACACTTACTTTTTCCACATTTTGTTGTGTTACAGCCTGAATATAACATTTATTAAATTGAGTTTTTGTGTCACTGATCTACACATAATCCCATAATGTAAAAGTGGAATTTAGTTTTTTAGACATTTTTACAAATTAATAAAAATTAAAGCTGAAATGTTCTTGAGTCAAAAAGTATTCAACCCCTTTGTTATGGCAAGCATTGGCTGACTGACAAAAATTCAGCCCTGGCATTTTAGCAACACATAATACCTAGTGGTAATCACTATTACATATTAAGGAATTGGCATTACATTTGTGTGTCTCTTTCTCTGATTTCTTCCTACCGCCAGTGCACTACGCCACTGAGCCGTCTCTGCTAGGCGCATCCTTTCTCACAGCTCTGGTACCAAAAGACCAGGGGACCACACTGCCTATATTGATCCCAGCAACATCTTAGTTGTGATGAATAAACAAATGTATTAGATAAAGAAAAAAAATACTGAAATATGCCTAATAGGTTACCATTGGCTCATAATACCTTATAAAAGACTAACTATTATTTTAGCTAATTAGTGCCTGGCTATCATCAAATCAAAATATATGGTCACATTCCAGAATACAGACGTAAATGTTGCAGCAAAATGCTTACTCACAGGCTCTCCTCAACAGTGCAACACACACACACACACCAACATAAATAAAACAAGTAATAGAAACATATTTTAAAAAGGAGGAAGGGTAGTAGGAATATATACACTATACTATGATATACTATGATATACTAGAATTATGCTGGGATGGAAAGGTAAAGAAAGAGATACCTAGTCAGTTGCACAACTGAATGCTTCATACAATGAATGTGTCTCTGCATTTAACTCAACCCCTCTGAATCAGAGAGGTGCAGTGGGTGTTCGTAGTGAGGACGACTGGCTACTATTTGGAACTTTGTGAGTTGACTTTCTGGTGCCCAGAAACGCTGAGGCATCACCCAAGTGGGTGCTACCCAGAGTGGAAGAGAATCCAGTGGCTATAAGACTCAGGCTGGTTCCCAGACTTTCTCTCTACAAGATCATAACAAACTCATCACATCATCTACCATTCTCTGACCAGCTCTCTCCGTCAAGCCATGAACGGACCTCCATTTCGGAGGATGCAGCTTTAAAGACTTGGCCTCTATTGTTGACCTGTCTGTATATGCTTGTTTGTTTTTTGCTGTTGAAGCGCTTTGAGATTATGAAAAGCGCTATGAAATGCCATACATTTATTATTATTATTAATACTATTATACTATATTATTACTATCATTATAATTATTATATTGTATTATTATTATGACTATTATACTATTACTGTTGTTATTATAACTATTATTATGAATATATTAATATTTATATATTATGATTATTATTATATTATTATGAGTTACTTATTATTATGGCTGTTTATTTTACTATACTGTTTCTTATTATTACTACTATTACTATTTGTTGTTACAATGTCCGTTGGTATGTGTGAGTACCTGTGGGCCTATGTGTTTTGGGCTTTCGTGCCCTTGTGGATTGAGCAGATGATTACGGGTCTCCTCCCGTGTGTTAATCATTGTGCGCGTGTGTKATTTATTCTAGGTACTCCTCACTCTTTTGTTTGGGTTTCAACACTGTGTTTTTGTTTAGTATTTGCCTTTACACGGCACGTCGTAATTTGGGTGCAATAAAAAYCTCCCCCTAGTCTCATAGCAAAGGGTCTGAATACTTATGTAAATTAGYTATTTCTTTATTATATATTTTTTTCAATTGCAAAAATTTCTAAAAACCTCTTTTGGGTTTGTCATTATGGGGTARTGTGTGTAGATTGAATAGGATAAAAAAAAAAAKAWTTGAATACATTTTCGAATAAGGGTGTAACGTAACAAAATGTGGAAAAAGTCAAGGGGTCTGGATACTTTCCGAATGCAATGTATTTATATACATATAGCAGGGACCCTGGGCATATTTATTTTAGTGTTTTTCAGAGTCAGTAGAAAGGCCTCTTTAGTGTCCTAAGTTTTCATAACTGTGACCTTAATTTCCTACCGTCTGTAAGCTGTTAGTGTCTTAATGACCATTCCACAGGTGCATGTTCATTAATTGTTTATGCTGCCCTCCCAAGCAAAAAGGCAGTAACTGCTCATASAGTGGAACTGAGAATAATGGCTTCAAAGTTTTTTAATTGTCCAGCCAAATGAATTCTAGGGTGATCATTGGAGATGTAATGATCTGTTGCCTTACTAAGAGTACATTTTTTATTCATGTTGACCCTGACCTCTGACATGACCGTTGACCCTTAAATGGCAGTTACTGCCTTCTTCCTTGGCATGATATGTTATTAAATTGCAGGGTAAACCAAAGCAAAGAGCAGTATCTGCTATTTTCATTTGTTGGTTTACTATACTTCTCATTATGCTATTAATAACAACAGCAGTGTTAATTACTGACAGTGTAACAGATTGAAACTGCGTCCTTTGTGTGTCTTCCAACTAAGATACCAGTTTGTATTTACATAGATATGTAGGTTCTGCATTAGTCACATTACATACTGTGTTTGACAAGTAGCCCATGTCTTGTTATAAGAATAAATGTGAAAAGCAGCACTGAATTGTTTGAATTACATGAAATGATTACCTGTCTTTGTTAATTATAATGATGGAAAATGATCGAAGTATAATGTAGGGTAATACAAATTATAAAAAATGACCATGAGATTGCTAATGACACTGACACTTTGAATGAATAAATAACAGCATTAAGAATACATTTTAAACATATTTAGATGTTCATATTCACAAGAGGACCCAAATTACATTTAGCTACAATTGATAAAATGCTGAATAGTTACATTTCATTTTTAAGTAACATTTTATTTTTAAGTAAAACTTCTTCAGTGCTCTTCCATATCACTCCTCATCCTCAGCAATGCTGTTCACAGCCAAGTCATTCCAGAACTGCCTTCGATTTGCAGGCATCAGAGGACACAGCTTGGAGATTATGTCCATCTTCTTGGACTCTTCTATCCCTCTATCCTGTGTACGTAGTGTCGAGGGTGTCTCTAGAGTGACTTTCTTCATGATGAAGTCAAGCTCTGTGAAGTCCTTTTCTTCATGGGAGACTTTGTAGAAGAGGCTCCTGGATCCACGCCTCAACTGGATCTCAGCCATCTCTGCCAGCTTTGGTGCTGCTGCCTTCTTCAACTTGACGATGGAATGGCCAGCTTTCCATGCCAGGATGTTTTCCTTTTTCATTTCGACCACCTGCATCTTGCCTGCATTGGAAGTAGTGACCACATGGAGGAAGTCCCCGAAGTCGTACACCACACCTCCAGGTCGAGCTTTCATTTCCTGTTCCACGCCATGGTGGAAACTGTCTGCACTKATGAAGGTGTGTCCTGGCTTGAAGAACTTGAGGGTYATGTCCTCCATCAAAGTTGAGTCAGCAATGACAACACTCACCAGTAATGTTAGGAGGCACCAGTTTTTGTTTTGAGAAGTGCAGTTATCCACCCAATACACTGCATGCTWGACATCTCTCTCACTCTCCAGTGCTGTTACGTAAGATMAAGCAATCTCCTCTGCCTTCCGACCAGCTGTTCCTTCATGCCATACCACTGAGATTGTTTTCTTCTTTTGAGACTTCTTTCCAATGGTGGCGAATGTCTCGTGATAGGCAACGATTCTTCTGAATCGAATAATGCTGTTTTCACACCTGGCATGCGAGGGAGCATGATGACTTTTTGCATATCAACGCTCCTCACAGACCAGTCCTCAGGCCAATCTTTCTGTTCATCAGCCTGGTAATGGCTTCTGCTCTGCCCTGCAGACTTCTTATGTTCCTCATATTTTCTACATTGCATGCAGTCGGGGTTGGTGATGGTGATGGTGAATTCAGGTGCTGCAAGGCTGTTGTCTTGGCAGGCTTGGGTTTCCATGGCCTCATTCTCCCTGTGCTCCATCTTCAGATGATGACCCTGCACCAAACAGAGCTCGCACTCCTRCTCTCCAAGCTTCACAAAGCTGATGTTCCTTCCCTTTACCGCCTTGCGATAGGTTACATAACCGCAGCTGGCATCTTTGTTCTTCTCCTTGTAGTCATTATGCATGAACCGAATATTGACGTCACTAGGGAGGTAGAGGCGATGTGGGGCATGCTCTCATCTGTAGTGGCTGATTTGGGGATGGAAGGACTCAATGTGTTGCAGGATTGGATTCATGTTCAATTTGCTCGCTGAAGCTTTCTTTCCCCTCTGATTCTTTGGTGGAATCAGTTTGGTGGTGATTGACTTGCCCATCATTGTGACAATCAACCTGTCATTTTTGGGGATGTAGCCCAATGTTGTCAGAAAAAACACTTTGCACACCTGTTGTGCAGAACCGCTCTGGTTTGGAAGATGGTACAGAAACGACCTGCTGCGTCGACTGTCAGCACCAACAGTGCCATTTTTCTTAGATTGCTGTGCCACCATGTGGAAGATCCATGTCCTCTTCRCCTTATACTTCATCTCCCAATACTTTTCCCATATTTCCTTTCACCTAACCTCTGAAATATTCTGAGTACATTGCCTCTTGCATTTGGGATCACATGGCTTACCCATTGGTGGAATCTTGGATTTCTTGTTTGATAGGTGTTCTGGAGTTGTGTCCACGGGCTCAGCTGCCACTTGTGCTGGAACATCCAGCGCTGAAGGTGGATGATAATCTTCATCATTTGCACTTGATTTCGCTTCTGATAGACGGATGTCTAAAGAGTCAAAGACCACCCACTGGTTCTCTATTTCTTCAAATAGCGTTGACACTGTGACTTCAGTTAAAGGGGGTAGATCAGGAATCTTTGTTGGAAATTGGCCCTCAAACTCAACTGAAATAAATAGAGCAAATAATCAGGGACATGCATCCTAATGATTCTATTCTGTCATGGATGATAATAATTAATACTGACATTTTCTGGTGTGCAAACATATGATCATAATCCTTTTAATCCTTTACAAATACAAAAAACTTGCATGGATTGACATTGAAAAGAATAAAACCTAGTATTGACGTGGTTGTACTGTCCTAATACACCCTCACATGGCAACTTTGATCCGCATAGATACTAATCATCTAGGCCACAGGGATTGGTGGAAGTCATGCAAAACAGTTTTTTCCGCATTCATGTAATGATGGCACAGAAGCAGACACATTGAGCACACGTTTGGCATGTCAAA
>NW_019942762.1:38274-39096 GCF_002910315.2 Salvelinus sp. IW2-2015 | reverse complement strand
TTGTTGTACTAATTACATATGCCACCAACAAAGGTGATGGATACAATTTGGGATTTTAACTTTCCTGACCAGGACAGTCACGCAATACTGGAATATAAAAGAAAACCAGAAACCCTTAACATGTGAGTAGATATATTATTAATGAGCTAGCAATGCTGTGTGTGCGCTCATCCGGAAAACGAGTGTGTGTGGCTTTTGACAATTCAGTATGGGGTGCACGTCCAACTGACCGTCAGCTGGCTAGAGATCGTGTGTGTGGTGTAACGTTACGGATTCAAATAACACATTGAATGTCAGAATACAACTATAAGGATTATATTAATTCTAGGTATAATAGATTGAAGCTAGTATAAACTGCTGATCGTCTCTTATGGGAACATGTAGCACAAATCTATTGCTTCATGCTAATGCTAGCTAGGTAGGTTTTGACGTTTTGGTAGGGGCGCGTCAGTTTTAGCTAGCTGGCTGTCACTGGCTAGAAATTGTGTGTATGGTGTACTGATTCAAAGAAACCATCAGATGAAATTTCAGAATATAATTAATTATATGGCTAATAGATTGACGTTAGTATCAATTGCAGATCTCTTATGAGAGCAGGTAGCATTGTTAGTCTATGCTCGCTAGCTAGCGTAGCTTGCTAACTAGCTAATTAATTTTGATGTCAGTTCTACTTAGCTAGCTAGTTCTTACCAGTGTGAGGATCTGTGTTTATTGCGCTATAACCCAATACTATATCACATGTGATTTAATATTAGCAACTGTTGGCCTGGGTGCCTGTGTGTGTGTTGGAAGTAACATTTTTCCCCAGATAGTGTGCTGAGA
>NW_019942762.1:30303-33916 GCF_002910315.2 Salvelinus sp. IW2-2015 | reverse complement strand
AATGAAACAAAAATGACATTAACTTATTTTCGACCAAATGAGCAGTTACTGCCTTTTTGCTTGGGAGGGCAATATAGAGACTTAATAGCGAGTTTTTAAGTTTTAAAAGATTGGGAACCCCCGCCCTTAGCCTCAAAATGGTTTGATCCACTGCCTCCCAGCCCTCAGAAGTCGCACACGATGCAGGTACTGATTAGTATCTATGCGGATTAGTATCTGGAGCGTCTGCTAAATGACTTAAATGTAAATGTAAATGTAATGTACTGTGCACAGTGTTGCCAACTCAGCGACTTTGTCGCTATATTTAGCGAGTATTCAGACCCCTCTAGTGACAAATTAATTAAAAAGCGACTAGCGCCAAATCTAGCGACGTTTTCTGGTGTTATTGAAGACTTTTGGAGACTCTGAAGTGAAAGCACGTATCGTTCGTACGCTTCTCAACGAGCAGTGGGTGCTGCCGTGAGCCCCACCCCCGTCCCAAAGCACTCACAGTACCAGTGCTGCGCTGCAGTCAGAGCAGGAGATTGTTCACCCCTCCGCGTCCAGACTGAAAATGAATAGACATTCTTTACTTCTACCACTCAAATACAAGAAAACACATTTATAACGTAACCAGTCTTATTTTCGCTGCATTAAAATTACGGTCACTATGTTAGCTAGCGGTTAGCTGATGTTTGCTATCTACAGTAACTCAACCAGTGTTTGCAGCTATTTGAATTTGAGTCAATGAGAGAAGCTAGCAATGCAATGTAGTGTTCCTTAGCTGGCAAGGTAACAGAGGGTTTGTGTCTAACGTCTGAAAGGCTTACTAATGCACGTAACTAACGTGAGGTTAATCCAGCAATGCACCATAGCGATGTTGTTTTATGTTGGCAGGGTTCACACACACACACAATACTGAATTTGCAGAGCTAGCGAGCAAACTAAAGAAAACATTAACTATCAAGCTAGATATTACCTATCCATTTTGTGGCGTCGTCAGAGATGGAATCTTTTGCTATGTCAGTTTATTCCAAGATCAGCAGCAAGCTGTAGTGCTTCGAAGTCCCTGTGATAAGGTTAGCGATAAACTGAACTCCAAACTGAACAGAACTACACTCTCTTCTACTATTGTCTTAAATATCTTTAATGGTCTCGTTGCAAAAGCTAAATTGTCGCTAGGGGACTTTGAGGCACCTGTGTGCCGATCTAGGAGTAAACTGACAATAGCAAAGATTATATAGCAAACACCACAGAAACGGAATTGGTGCTCGCTAGCTCTGCAAATTCAGCTATTGTTGGAAGCCGGCCCATATAAAACAAACTATATTAAAATTACAAAAAGTTGCAGCATACGTTGTGTAAATGGTGAACTCATACAGCTGTCAACCCTTGTCACTGCAATCRGTTTCACATTTGCTAGCTGACTAGCTAGCTACCTTGTAGATCGAAGTCCATCTATTAATAAGAAAGAAGTGAAATGGTAATGGAAATGTTTTACAATGTCATTAGGTAGAGCAGGCAACAGATGGCACACAGAGAGCAGAGCTGGGGACAGAGGGGCAGGGACAGACTGGCAAAGACAGGGAGTCTCAGGTAAGTTTGTTGAGTCTTTGTTTAGCAACATTATGAAAGGTTCTCTTTTTTAGACTTGTAAAATAGGGACATAATTGGAAAATGCCATGGATACCCCCACTCTCAAAGTAGTGTTACCTATAATGTCCTTTAGTCTTATAGTATGATAGTAGACATCAAGTACCTTCAGATGACCGGGTTTCTGATCTTGTGACTTCTTGATAAACTTMCACATTGATTGAGTCAGTTCARATATAACTATGTATGTGATGTAATCTGTATGTTTTCTGTACTAGTCCCTTCAGATTTGGCCTCTGGGTAAAGTTAAATATCTGTATTGATTCGGGGCCCTAGATTTATTCACTCTTATATCATCAGGSAGTCATACTGAGGCCAATGTCTCCTTTACACWCAGATGAGCCCTGAATTACAGAAATACACACATCAAAAGCACCCAGAAAGAAAACATGGACACAGTTATAAAAAACAGATACATTAATCAGTAATAAGGTCCTCAATCAGCTTTCTGAATTGCCTTAAGTCTAAAGGCACCAAAACATCAAATGTAATATCATTTTGAAGATTGTCACACAAATACATTTATGAGTCTTAGGATATTGTTCCCTCAACCATGGTTCATTGTTTACAATTTTATAAACTCCCAGATCACACCGAAATACAATTTAGTTGACGTCACTGAGTTTTTATCAGTTTGGTAAACGRTCATCCATTGTGACATAGACAACCATGACATAAGATTCTGTATAAAACCCTGTAATTCTAAGAAATCAGTGTCAGATGGTTTTGAACTCAGTCAAAACCACTGTAGTCAGTTGACAAATGGCGATAATGAGTAGGCTTACGTTCCGTAGTTTTTTGACAGCGAGCCCGCTGAGATAGAAGCGGCCGCTGGCGAATCAATGTGCAGCTGGCCTGTTGCTTGCGAGCGGTTCAACAGTCTACTTGCATAGGAAGTATTATGCCGTCAGTGAGGATGCTCAGGCCACCTTGGGAAGCATGGACCGTGTTACAGTTCAGGACGGTACGTTTACCGAGTTTACAATGTCCAGACAGCAATATTACATATTCAGTCCGGACTAATACTATGTTGAGTATTCGTCCCAAATGACACCATATTTCCTACTACACTACTTTAGCCCAGTGCACTAATTAGGGAACATACATAGGCAGAAATCCCAGGGGGGACGGGGGGGGGTCGCGACCCCCCATCCTGGGAAACATATGATTTGTCCCCACCAATATATCACTGGAAACATAACTGTAATTTCAAAAGTATTAATAATGTGCAATGAAAGCACTTGTGCTGATTATAGAGACTTAATAGCGCGTTAAGTTTCTAAAGATTGAGAGGCCCTGCCCTTAGCCTCAAAATGGTTTGATCCACTGCCTCCCAGCCCTCAGAAGTCGCACACTATGCAGGTACTTTGCACAGTGTTGCCAACTCAGCGACTTTGTCGCTATATTTAGCGAGTATTCAGACCCCTCTAGTGACAAATTTTCAAAAAAGCGACTAGCGCCAAATCTAGCGACGTTTTCTGGTGTTATTGGAGACTCTGACGTGAAAGCACGTATCATTCTTACTCTTCTCAACGAGCAGCAGGTGCTGCCGCGGGCCCCACCTCCGTCCCAAAGCACTCACCGGCGGCCCAGTCCTCGAACTGCAGTCAGAGCAGGAGATGTTCACCCCTCCGCATCCAGACTGAAAATGAATCGCGTATGCGGGAAGCCGCCGCTGGCTGATCCCACCCTGGCTTATCCCACCCTGGCTTACAGAATATGATTTTATTTTACCTGAATTAGGGCCAGACTAGTTACCATAATTTTCTCACATTGCCTTTGACAGTTTTTTCCTATTGTCTCTTTTTGGTCCATTTAGATTGTTAATGTAGATTGTATACAAAAAAAGAATGTAAAAAATTTAGTCAATGAGAGAAGCTAGCAATGCAATGTAGTGTTCCTTAGCTGGCAAGGTAACAGAGGGTTCGTGTCTGACGTCTGAAAGGCACTATGCACGTAAACTAACGAGGTTAATCCAGTC
>NW_019942762.1:19636-30278 GCF_002910315.2 Salvelinus sp. IW2-2015 | reverse complement strand
AATTTGATGATGAAAAATGTTCATGTTTTTACTGTGACTTGTTGTAGGCCCTATGTGGACCATAAGGTTAAAAACCAAACCAAATAAGAAAAATAAAATAAAATAAAAACGAAGTAACTCGCCACAGTGTCTCTTTTGGGTCACTTTTGCCGTCCAAGCCCGGATAAAGGAGGAGGGTTGGAATTGTGACAAAAAAAACAGGAATCGAAAAGAAAGTTCATTGTAGTCTAAAATATTAGGGTGTTTTTACTCACTTTTTGTGCTCTGCCACAACGGTATGCCTTCTCTCTACAGCATCCATATCTCTTCTCAATCGCACCATAGTAATGTTGTTTTATGTTGGCAGGGTTCACACACACACACAATATCTGAATTTGCAGAGCTAGCGAGCAAACTAAAGCAAACATTAACTATCAAGCTAGATAGTACCTATTCCATTTCTGTGGCGTCGTCAGAGATGAAATTTTTGCTATCGTCAGTTTATTCCAAGATCAGCATGCAGCTGTAGTGCTTCGAAGTCCCTGTGATAAGGTTAGCGATAAACTGAACTCCAAACTCTGAGGGTTGAAAATATGCTTGGCCTATCATGGGGGTGTCTGTGTGTGCTGGAAGTAACATTTTGCAACATATGGTGTGACTAGCGGGAAGGCTGTGGTTAACCTTGAGCGGAAACAGTATGTTGAGCTGAGGACACGATGCATAGAAAACAATGTTGCAGAACAGTCTGTGTTAAATGAGGACACGATGCATAGAAAACAATGTTGCAGAACAGTCTGTGTTAAATGAGAACACGATGCATAGAAAACAATGTTGCAGAACAGTCTTTGTTAAATGGGGACACGAAAACAGGAACCAAGCTTGTGGCCTCAGTATCTAGGATGTGGGCACATAGGTAATCTGCATGACAACAGCAACGCCTGACAGCTGGAGCGCCTTGGGGCTGGGACCAGCATGTGCGCCTACGATAGGCTGAGTAAGTCTAAACCACACTCAGCCTCTACTCTGACAGGCCAGCTCAGAAGCGGGAACTATTTCTGTCAGAGTATATAAGAAGAACTTTGTAAGAATAAGTTAGTTCTCTGTTCTGCCCTGCGTGGTGTTAAAGTGAACCCGTATATACGAAAATTGCATTTACTATTTATAGCTTGAGTAATAAAAATACTTATAGTATATTCAGTGACTCTGCGTCACATTTGATCCTGATACCAGATTCGATTGATGCAACCCTATCAATTGGTGACCCCAACGTGATCTGGTAGAAGGACTTCGCTGGAAATTGTCCGGCCGATTGGCCATTGCTGTCGTCGGACGGTGTGCCTCACAAACTCTGACCAGTCAACTAAAAAAGTAAGCAGACACCTATTGTGAATAACTAAAGTTCTGCACATTGGCGTTATCCACATTTATTTTTGTGAGGCACCTGTTTGATGTTAGTTACCAAATTCATATGACTACTATAATTGACAATGGACATTGAATTTAACATTGAATGATGTGGTGAATGCAATTTTGAAATTGATCGATCACACTTATGATATAACTGCGAATGTAATGTACTAAATGGATCGGTTGGTGTAATGCGTATCCACTAGTTTGTGAGGGTGGGTCGGCGAACCTGCCAGTGTGAGTGTGGGTAGGATCGCAGTGTAACAGTGAATGTGATGTACCTTTAGTTTGTATGTGGTAAAGTCGGCGAACTTACTGGTGTGAATGAAMATTTGAAGAAGTCAAATCGTGTGAATGGGGTACATCTGATATTAGTCGGCGCACTAAATATAATTTTGAATGATCTACGGATAATATAACAGGCCAACAGATTTAAGGGACCTGTGTTACATTGGATGGTTACCGTGTGACTGTAGTACATTGGGTATCAAGTTGGTGTAACGTTGATACCAGGTTTGTGTGACCTAAGGGTATTGATAGGATTAAAGATCCGTAAAGAGTTAAGAGTTGGGAAAGGGTTATAGAGATATAATGTTACATAAAAAAATMAATCCCAAAATTATAATATTATTGAACCCGATTTATACTACAATTAATKAAATTAACCGTTGAAATGGCTAGTCAGGAGGTCGAAAAAGTGTTGAAAACATTGAAATCAACGCTAGAAGTCAATGGAGGTAAAGACGGAAAGGACTGGAAGAAGATTATATAAGGAATGGATAAAAGAAGGCAGTATTAATGCGCTTAACGGACTCCAAGTCGACAGGGAACCCGGTAGGATATTGGACATTTTGAGTGAGACATATACATAGAGTGTGTAGAAAATACCATAGAACATAGCTATAGTAAGCAGATAACAGTAAGAAGCTCTGTTCCTCTTTCTGGCACACACATAGATCATAGAGACCAGATACACACCATAGAAATARATACACATAGATAGTGGTAAATGCCATAGTGAATAGGAACGGCAATGATTTATCAAACATGGGTAGTAAATCCTCAAAGGAGGTCCCGGAATTAACRGGGGATGAGAGGTAAATCTAATGCCCAAAATGGAGAAAGAAGTACGAATTTGAGAGAAGCCTAGATGTAGAAAAATTAGAATTAATGATAAAGCAAATGCATAAGGCATGCAGAGATAATATAGGGAAGTAGACAGAGAAGTAGAGGGGCTAGACACCGCTAGGGTGTGGTTGTCTGAAGCCAGAAAAAGAGAGGGAGAGAGAGCGGACAGACAGGAATCGAATAAGTATTGCTACTCTAGGGAAAGTAAGGAAAGATTTAACCGAACTAGGACAGGATTTAGCAAACTTATTGAGAAAGGGAATAGAGGTAGAGAAAGTCGAGAGAAGTGTATAGAGACAGTCAAAAGAAAGATTTCGATGGAATGCGTTGTCTTGCCTAAATGGTCCGCTGGAACAACGTATTGGGAATGGAGTCGTATTTAAAATACTGAATCATTAGGAGAGACATTTACCAAAATCTAATGAATTCTAAATAATAACGAAGAGACAATTACGATAAAGTTGTGCCATCGAAATTTTATTATTCTTATGGATTGACTGACATACGTTATAAATGTATCGAAGTACATGGTACTTTTAAAATTTGGAGTAGAGAAAGTTGGAAAGTTTGCGGTAGACTTAAAGCGGAGCTCGGTTTGAGTAGAAGGGTAAATTGCAGGAGGCAGGTTTGGGTTGTTCATATATACATATATTCTATATACATAGCTCATATATCAAGCACATATATTAAGCATCATTTGGTGACCTTAGTGCCATCAGGCTGCTTTAGACCTGCTTGTGACCATAGGATTAAAAAGCTTGCACAACACACCCCATGACTAAAACACAAGACTGCTGTTGCACAGAACAAGGTTCCCCATTGACACAATGGTACCCCATTGTGACAAGGATTGCTGACCGCACAAAACAGTTATACGAGCGCCAAACTAAACCGCCTGACTTAAGTAATTGCTCACATCCCTCTAATCAGGAAACCCCCTAGCCCCAGACAGTAACTGCCAGTTACAGTTCCTCTTATCTCATGACTCCTGACACACAAACATTACATTGCATGAACACACACACTTCACTCCCCTCTTCTACTGGTCGGGTGCCAAGAGCAGAGGACTCTGCTGTCACCAATGGGGCTCCTGTTCTGGCTAGAGCAGGCCCGCCTCAACTCTTCAGGACCAGTCAGAAGACCAACACGACGAGACTCTACCTACATTGTTCCATGTATAAAATCTGCTGTAACCTCTGTTTAGGTACCCTTTTTCAGCGGACTCCTTTCGAGCCATATGATTAGGTCCGTGCACGCTTAACTGCAGGACAAGATATCTTTGTGCCAATAAACTGCCTTTTTGTTACAACTGAAATCCACTCTGTCCAGCGTCTTGATTTGGTCTCTCTCTCTGGTAGTTAATCATCAACAGTTGTTGCTAACTAACGTTGTGATATCATTAAGGAACTAACGAAAAACTGTCATAAAGTAGAATACACCATAACGGTACTCAAATTGATTTGACAGTTGTTCGGGTACAGCCGGTGGAGCTGATTTTATGTTAAAAGGACAGTGCACGTTTATCACAGTTGTGGGTGTCTAATGGCAGGGTATTCCTATCAAGCATTTTGGGAAGACTGTTTGAAGAGATGTCACAGTATGTGGCAGGGTCTACAGTCAATCACGGATTACAAAAAGAAAACCAGCCCCGTCGCGGCCACCYACGTCTTGCTCCTAGACAAACTAAACAACTTCTTTGCTCGCTTTGAGGACAATACGGTGCATTGACATGGCCTGCTACTAAAACCTGCGGGCTCTCCATCACCGGAGTCAACGTGAGTAAAACATTTAAACGTGTTAACCCTCGCTGCTGGCCCAGACGGCATCCCTAGCCACGAGCTGGCTGGTGTGTTTACGGACATATTCAATCAATCACTATTCCAGTCGGCTGTTCCCACATGCTTCAAGAGGGCCACCATTTTTCCTGTTCCCAAGAAAGTTAATGTAACTGACCTAAACGACTATCGCCACGTAGRACTCACTTCCGTCATCATGAAGTGCTTKGAGAGACTAGTCAAGGATCATATCAGTTCTACCCTACCTGATACCCTAGACCCACTCCAATTTGTTAACCGCCCCAATAGGTCCACAGACGACGCAATTGCAATCACACTGCACACTGCCCTAACCCATCGGGACAATAGGAATACCTATGTAAGAATGCTGTTCATCGATTACAGCTCAGCATTTAACGCCATAGTACCCTCCAWACTACACTTGTGTGTGTATAAGGTAGTTGTTGTGAAATTGTTAGATTACWTGTTAGATATTACTACATGGTCGGAACTAGAAGCACAAGCATTTCACTACACTRYCATTAACATCWGCTAACCATGTGTTTGTGACCAATACAATTTGATTTGATTTGTTTTGYCATGATGTAGGAAAAAGGAAACCGCACACTGCTCTTGATAGTATCACCGATATTTAATAAGCTTACGTATCGGCCACACGGCCTTCGTCAGAGGTTTTGTGATTTTTTTAAAATTTGCACCCTTATGTAGACCTGGCTTAGTGAACTTTTATGTTCACTAATTCTCTGTTTGAGAGAGCGGGTGGTTTTACCGACATAACAGAGCCCACATGAACATTTAATAATGTAAATAACATGGGTGGTGGAACATGTAATAATGTCATTTATTTTGAACCCATTCTATGTACTGGGACTTAGCCTGTTGAATGCACTTGCGGAACAGAGAATAGTCTACCACTGTTTTTGAGTATTTGTCATGTTTGCGTTTTTCCGTCCCCCTATGCCCGGGGGTTAAAACAGTGGTTTCGCGCTTTCAGTTCACTAGCGAATCTGCCGTCAATCCACGGTTTCATGGTGTGGAGATTGTTAATCGTTGCGGTGGGAACGAATCCGTCAAGGCACTTCCCTAATGAACTCGCTTCACCCGAATTCAGCATTCATAATCAGTTCCGATGTTTGTTGTTGACGCGCACTGCGGAACATATTGCCATCCGCTGTTGTCAATTGAACGATCATGTGATCGAAGCAGTCTTTGAAGCGTGTAATCAGATTGTCGGACCAGCGTTGAACAGACCTTGCGAGCCCGGACGCAACGCTTGTTGCTCTTTCAGTTTCTGTTTGTAGGCTGGAAAAACCAAAAGGAGTCCGTGCGTCAGCTTTTCCGAAAGTAGTGAGAGGGCGAGGGGGCCTTATACTGCGGCGTTCGCGGGAAAGTAGCTGACTTTTAGAACTGTTAAGGATAACACATTCCAATTCCGAGGGTTGGAACCCAGCCTCTTTGGATAGCAACGAAATCGATTGTGAAGCTATAGAGATACGAATTTTAGGAGGATTTTGTTTTTAGATTATGCCTTGTTTTAAAATCCCCAGCTACGATTGAAATGCAAGCCCAGGGTGTGTGGTTCCAGCTTTATCCAAAAGAGTTGTCAGATTAAAAGTTCGTTTCATTGAGCCAACAAATCGAGTGAGTGTTCTGCTTGGGGAATATATACGAGACTGTGATTATGATCGAAGAGAATTCCCTGTAGATAATGCGGTCGACAGTAATGAATTGTGGGAGAGAGTTCATAGATCAGGCGTGAACCCAGAGATGAGCTCTCGAAGTTCCTGTGTGTGTATTATTATGGATGATCACACCACGTCTCAGTTAATCATAAAGGCATACCCCCCCGCCCCTCTTGCGTACCAGAAACTATGTATGTTTCTGGTCGGCCGCGATGCGAGAAACCCAGCTGGGCTGCACCGACTCCTAGCAGCGTGGTTAGCTCTCTTGAGTTAGCCATGTTTCGTGATGCGGAGCACGGTTTTGCAATCCCTGAGGTCTCTCATTGTGAAATGAATTACCTCTGGGTGCTCGGATTCTCATCAACTGATTGTCAAGAGACTGGACATTATGGCGTACATAGTAGTTATGCTAGATGTAGCCGCGATGTGCCCGTCTCGAAAGCCTGACCAGGAGACCCGCTAACGTTTGCCCTTTTACAGCTCGTCGGCATAGTTCCCCGGCTATCTTACTTAAATCGTGATCAGATCCATTGTACTGGGTGGAAGGCAAAAAACACTGGAATCTCCGTTTCTGGGGAAAGTTCATATCCTGGTAATATAAATGATGGTGGAATTTATGTATTACATCTAAATCGTTAAAAATATTTAGTAGTCCCTTGCCGACGTGTATGTAATGAAAACATAAACGAATATACCCTGGAAGCAAGGTACGAAACTTTATCCGTAATGTAAAAAATATAGCACAATAACCAAAAAACAAATACTGCATATTTTTCCAAAGGAAAACGCCGAAGGAGGCATCAAGCAACATCTCGGTCTGGAGCGCCGGTAAAGAATGAAAGTACGGATCATTACCCTCTTTCCCCTCCGGGGAGTGACGTTATTAGAAGATGACATAAACTCTCCAACCACTCCTTATAGCGAGCCCATTCCAAAGCCATCTGGCTCCATACAAGGATACCATTTAAAACTTGAAACTTAAACAATTTAATGTTTCAAGTATATTAAGCCTAGAATCTAACAGCGTGAATTAGTGTTTGGGAAATAATATATAGACATGGCTTCTTTTAAAAAAGTACGACAATTGTTTTAAAAAAAGTAGGGGGTAATACCGTCTATTTTATTCCAGTACAGAACATGAGTAAGGGAAGCGCGAAACTTAACCTTCATGTCCATCGATGCTTTAAGTCCATCTTTCTAGTGCCAATATACCCTCTTTTTTGTGCGTTTAACATTTGTAATTCTTGATATATTTCAAGAATACAACAAGACATCCTGTACTATATGTAGATATCTGTTGGAGTAGAGGCAATAAATAATACCTATATTCATTTCATCACTTCGACGGAAAGATACCATACTTAATGTAATAGATGTGTGCTCAACGTACCACCACTTCTCCCCTGAATGTTGCCGAAATGGCGCCGACCTCAGAATTGGTTCTCGCTGGCGACATGAATCTTAGGAATAACGTTATTTATGCCATGACGCAATTCTAGTTTTTCTAGTGTAATTATTTCATTACACGGTTACCCCGAGGAAATCTAAGTGCTTATTACATACAGAAGAACTATTGGATATTAAGGAGGCAACGTCGAGACCTCTACAAAACATTACGACAGGAACAACCTTTCCCTCGTAAGCGTTCCTCTCGTTTGGACGCACGGCCAACCCTAAGCCAATGGATCGGATCCAGTAGGCGAGGACGGCCACAAAACAACGGCGCCAAAGAAGGGGCATAGACGAGCGCCAAGCGGTCTTACTGAGTCAGGCTCCAGATCAGACGGGGCACAATCGCACACGCCTCCCGAGACTACTCGTGGCAATGTGCGACCAAGTCTTACTTGACAATACAAGGTATTACGGAAATATCGAGCATAAGCGGTTTGCCGCTTCTCAGAGAGACATCAGAATATAAATAGAAAAACACGCTGTTTCACAGAACAAACTATGGCATACTCTCGGGTATACAGTTGAAGTCAGAGTCAAGAAAAGGGTAGAAGCCACACGTGCACCAGGTTCTTCACGCAGTTTGGCGCCGACAGTCAGATAAACGAGAAATCTCTACTGGTATATAAGATGTTTAGAGGTAGCGCAGAGGTGGTAAGTGTAGGTGGATGCCTGATGTTAAACGGAAGGTCGATGAAGGTGGAAAATGAGGTTGTTAGTGATCTATCCAACACACGAACGAACACAGAGAAATCTGCGAACATATATTTCAGCACTTTCGACCCTGACCTAAATTCCTTTACAAAAATAAAGTGCCGATTCATCCTATTAATCACAGCTGTTAGTAATAACTCACCCCTCCAAGCAGACACCGACGGCCCTGAAAGAACTTCATTGGACTCTTACGTCGCGTAAACTGGAAACCAATATCCTGGAGGGTGCATTTATGTAGCTGGGGATTTTAAACGCTAATCTGAAAACAATGCCCCCTAAATTTTTATCAGCACTTGGACTATCGGAAAGATGCGGACAACCGCTGGGGCTTGAGCCACATTACGGTATTATATGCGCTACTCTAACTTCCGTGGACCACATACAAAAAGGCCTCCCTAGGTAATTCATAATATGGGTTTAGTGGAACAAATGAGTTTCATTTGACCAATTACTGATCGTTAGCAGAGTCAAACAATCAGAGGGCCCTCTGAATCTCTACAAGACCTGAAATCGTGTGAGCTCCCTTCGGCAAATTCTGACCACCGCGCCTATTTTTTTTCCCTTGCCAGACACCCCTATAGACAGAAACTTGAAAACAGCAAAACTCCCTGAGTGTTCACAGGCTCCTCTGCTTCCACCCAACTGTATCCGACTCATACTGCTGATTCAATTCCTACGCTGGTCAACATTGCTTCGACACGTGGACTGGGAGTGTTCCGGATAGCCTCAGACAACAACATTCATGATTACGCTGATTTGATAGTGAACGAGTTTACTAGCAAGTTGCGTCAGTGATGTACCACGATGACTATTAAAACCCGACCACCAGAAAACCGTGGATTGATGGCAGCATTCGCGGCAAAACTTGGAAAGCGCAAAACCACTGCCTGTTTAATCCATGGGCACAGGCGAACCGCGAAACATGAACCCGAATACAAACAGTTAGCTATTCCCTCCGAAGGAATCAAACAGGCTAAGCCGTCAGTATAGAGACAAGTAGAGTCGCAATTCAAACGGCTGCAGACAATGAGACGTATGTGGCAGGGTCTACAGTCATGTCACGATTACAAAAGAAAACCAGCCCCGTCGCGGCCACCGACGTCTTGCTCCTAGACAAACTAAACAACTTCTTTGCTCGCTTTGAGGACAATAGGTGCATTGACACTGGCCGCTACCAAACCTGCGGGCTCTCCTCACGGAGTCAACGTGAGTAAAAACATTTAAAACGTTTTAACCCTCGCTGCTGGCCCAATACGCATCCCTAGCGTCCTCGAGCATGAGCTGGTGGTGTTTACGGACATATTCAATCAATCACTATTCCAGTCGGCTGTTCCCACATGCTTCAAGAGGGCCATTTTTCCTGTTCCCAAAAAGTAATGTAACTGAGAACACTATCGCCACGTAGCACTCACTTCCGCATCATGAAGTGTCGAGAGACTAGTCAAGGATCATTATCACGTCACCCTACCTGATACCCTAGACCCATCCAATTTGTTAACCGCCCAATAGGCCACAGACGACGCAATTGCAATCACACTGCACACTGCCCAACCCATCGGACAAAGGGAATACTATTGTAAGAATGCTGTTCATCGATTACAGCTCAGCATTTAACAGCCATAGTACCCTCACAACTACACTTGTGTGTGTATAGAGTAGTTGTTGTGAAATTGTTAGATTACTTGTTAGATATTACTACATGGTCGAACTAGAAGCACAAGCATTTCACTACACTCGCATTACATCTGCTAACCAGTGTTGTGACCAATACAATTTGATTGATTTGTTTTGACATGATTAAATTAGTTTCAGATTGACAGATAATGTTTAAATGCAAAAATACTTTATTTTGTGTTTGGGATCCTCAGCTCAGTTTGGGACCCTTAATCCAGGCTGGACAGGAGAAAGTCAACCTGCATTTCTAGATCACCATCACCTGCCACGAGAGCCTGGAGTCCAACCACACCTTCATCTGATCCTGACGACAACAGACACAATCATCAACTATATTTAATGACCAACTACAAAGATAAGGATGAACACACCATCACACACAGTTCAGGATAGAGAGAGAGAGAGATAGAGAAGTGCACCTTAATGAAGGTAGAAAGTCCCAGCAGACTCTGTCCAGGCTCCTCCAGGAGGGCTAATCCTCATTATCACTTCCATGAGCAGATAAAATGTACCAGGCCTCTGGAGAAGGAACAGGGGACATGAGTGAGTGTCTACAGACCCGGTATGGCTACAGGTGGTGATAGGGTAGATAAACAACAGGATGTTTACATTATTAGGGCCACTTACAGATGTTGGAAGAGATGTTTTTCCTTCTAGAAGGCTTAGTAGAACGATTCATAAAATATATCCGTGAAGTTGATGTGGTTGATCTGAAGTCGAACAAATAAGATAATTACACCATTTTCATTGACAAGCACTTTAGAAAGTCTCATTGAGTAGATGTTGGATGAGCAGACGTGCCTGCAGCTAACA
>NW_019942762.1:7991-18716 GCF_002910315.2 Salvelinus sp. IW2-2015 | reverse complement strand
CTTGTCCTGTTGTGGGTGGCAGAAAATTCCACACTTCATCATATTGTTGCACTGTGCGATCCTCTGCATTATAGCTACCATTTGGTAAAGGGGCTAAAAGAGCTTGTAATTTCTTTTGTTTGGGCTGGCAGTTGACGATGAACCAATTTATTGCGTTATTGCACCTCTACTATACACAATACGTGTGGATATTATTTATTAAATTCAGCGCGCAAAGCGGGTCCGATGATAAAATATGCCAGTGTTTCTTGACCACACCTCCACTTTTCGCGAATTCAGTATATGTGTGTGTGAACATTACGGAGTGTTTCTTTAGCTTTACCGGGTCTTTTTTGTATAACAGTTCATCTCGTGTTTTTTTCCAATGCCAGATTATGAACTTTCATCACACATTGTGACGAATAGCCTCTTAGAACTCATGCGCATCTCCGCTGCTTTTTCTAGTAATCCTCTGTGGAGTGCGTATATGCGCAGTCGTCTAAAAATTGCTTCTGGAAGTCCTCCTTTTAATGGCTCAGGTGGAATTGTCACCCTGTAATAGAGTATTTCTGTCCGTTTCTTTTCTATAGAGTTGTGAACAGGGTTCCATTTGATTCTCACATCCACATATCGAGATAATGAACACGTTGAGTGTCACGTTCAATATGAATTTGAGATTAGCGGTCAATGCATTGAGTAGTGCCATAAAATCTGACAGTTCTTCTCAGTTCATCCAATATCAAAAAATGTCGTCAATATATCGATACCACTTCAGGACTTGCACGCGTGCAAATAAGATTGCTCAGATGTGCGAGTGCCTTTTTGAATTTTACATGATGTAAATTAGTTTCAGATTGACAGATAATGTTTAAATGAAAAATACTTTATTTTGTGTTTTGGATCCTCAGCTCAGTTTGGGACCCTTAATCCAGGCTGGACAGGAGGAAGTCAACTGCATTTCTAGATTCACCATCACCTCCACGAGAGCCTCACTGGCTTTTTATAGATGGACTCATTGAGGTGAAGATGGAGTCAACACGCCTTCATCTGATCTGACGACAACTCAAGCTTGCATGTAAACCTACTCCTACAAGAGCCATCTCCAGCTCTAGTCGCTCCCTGTTTGCTGGCTCATTAATGAAGTTCACCAGGATGTCGTAGGCCTGCTGAAACTGACTCACATCCTCAAAACAAAACAATCATAAAATTCCTTAGAACTTGGATCATAAACTCAAAGATTCAGGTCTGTAATTCAGAGGGCCTCTGATTGTTTGGCTTGTAAGACATTGGAACTTTTCAACTAAACCTTATGAATCACTATTTCCTAAATGTCAGCCACTGGGCAAAGACTGGTTGAATCAACGTTGTTTCCTTGTCATTTCAACAACAAAAATGTAATGTGWTGATGTTGAATCAACATGGAAAACTGATTGGAATTGAAAAAAGTATTTTTTTCACKCAACTTTTAACCTAAGTCCAATGACACGGTACATTTGTTTTATTGATTTCACATTAGTTGACAATTCAACCAAATGTAACTAAAAACTACACGCTGAAATGACGTCTGTGCCCAGTGGGAACTATATATCTGGTCTGATGAATGCTGTACATTTATGTGAATGGTTACCTGCTGGTTGAGCTCTGAAAGGCCACTCAACACCATCCTCCCAGTGTGGGTGAGGTAATTAAGGGAGGTACTGTCTGAGGATGTCAGAGCCTGTGAGACAAAGACAGTACATTTAGAAATGGTACAGAAATGTACATCAAATGAAATACAAAAGGTGGTAAATTCACACTTTCTCACCTCCATAGCACGTTGGATACCAGCCAGCCTCAGAGAGAAGTTGGTTGTCCCTTGGTTTCCAAAGTAACTTCTGTAAATAGAAATGTTTAGTAACAAATGTGCAACATAAGAAGCTTAAGCATAKATTAATGCCATGAGATTAAGATATCCTTTTATGTTACAACTGCAGGATTCAGAAAAACCATACCAATGTAGGATCTTAATTTGATCACTCGTTTGTRGCTGAGAAACTTGTAGTGTATTTTAGTTTTAAAAAGGCTTTTAAAGTTTGTAATTTCKCCTTGGAAATGTCAGACTTGATTTGCCCTAACGAAAAGTATATAAACCCCTACAAAATGTAAATTATAATCCACATAATAACTAATATTTCCTATGCCAAAAGTGTGCAAAGCTGTTATCAAGGCAAAGGGTGGCTATTTGAAGTTGTTTGAGATATTGGTATTTTATTTGCCTTAGTATAAAAATAGGACTAGGACATGGAAATATAAAGCTACACAAGATATTGAAATGTATGAAGTACATATGCCTACATGTGGTGTATGGTCTGTGTGTCTGTATAATTATTACCAAATTGTTTACAATGTATTTTCTATATAAAAAATGGAATGACCAAAACCTCACCACAGCACTATTTGATATATATATGTGTGTCTGTGTCTGTATAATGTATTACCAAATTGTTTACATGTATTTTCTATATAAAATGGAATGGACAACCTCACCATAGTACTAATTGTGTAATATATAATACGTTCTGTGTCTTATTTCACATCCAGCGATTTCTTAATTGGGAAGCCAAGTGGCAATCCCCCAAATACACCCCCATGCACTTTTCCAGTTGTTTTTCACCTCGGCAGTTCGTTGACAACCTTGGTGAAGAACACAAATAAAATATGGCCCGCCTAAGAAGCAGGAAGCAAGACAGAGGACATGGAAGGCCATTTCCATTGCAGATCTGCTTTCACTACCTTTCTATTGTCAATCTACAGGGGGTGGTGAAGTTGAAAACCCTGAAAGGCGTCGGCCGAAACTTGCACCCCTCTATCAACTGCCTTTCCCCTCCGCCGGGTCATGTCTTGCAAAAGCGTTTCTGACAATCTTCACGGGCGCTTCAATCAGTGCCCAGAAGTTGATGAGGACAACAGGAGAAAGAAGAGAGGCACAGCAAGGTTGGTGATAAGCTTTGCAAATAAAAACCTCTCTACCCCAGCATCGTGAGGCATTGCAAGGACCTTATTTTCAAGCCTGCCCAGAACCGTGTCCATCGATGAGAGATGGTAAGCCTCAAAGCCAGAATTAGGCCTAAAGCAATACAAAATGCGTAATAAACCAACTAAGTGGTTACAAGGCTGTTTGTTTTATGGCTGATTCTGCGTGTGCATACACGGGCAATTTTTTTGTCTCTTGAGGGGAAAGCAGCAGTTGTTCCGACCGGTAAGGACTCAGTTATGATTCTGTTTATGCAGTTATTAGATTTTCAGCGCTTAAGGGAAGGGCTACAAACTTTTTGTGGGATAACTTCTACACTAGCCCTACCCTGCTTGCAGAACCTGAGGGCAGCTGGACGGTGTGGGCTTGTTGGCACCAGTTCAGACCAACAGAGTGGGCTTTCCGGCAAGACAAAGGTGAACGACAGTGCCTAAGCGGCTGAGCCGGGGCGACCATGAGATGGATTCGCCAAGACGGCCGGCTGTTTGTGAAGTGGATGGATACTAGAGAGGTTGTCATGTGCTTCCAGTTATCCACAAGTCCTCATGGAGATCATGTAATCAGACGTGTAAAGGATGGTTCTGGGTCATGGACCACTAAAATGCTCCCAATTTCCTTTAGCTATCAAGGACTACAACAAGAGCATGGGAGGCGGACTGTCAGATTGCACTGATTGGGCTACTACAATGTGCTCCACAAAAACAATGAGTGGTACAAGACATTTTCTATCACTTCATTGGACATTGCCCTTGGTGGAATTCCTTCATCCTCCAGAAGGGAAATGCTAAGAGCGTGACAGCCCCACACTCACAGTAGCCTTCCTAGAGCTGCTTCATCCAGGAGCCTTGATTGCTACAGCAAAGTCTACTGCAGCACCTTATGGCCCCTCTACCTCTGCCCCTTCTGCTCCAAAACCATGCTGTTCACCTGCCCAGATTCATCTCTTGCAGCATGAATGTGCCTCAGGGAAAAAAGGGCACCGTGGGGAGGCGTCGATGTGTGCTTTGTCACAGGAAATGTCCCATCACCTGCACACCTGGTTCAGTAACCCTCTGCTTACAGCAGAAAGAGACTGCTATTGGGCAGGGGCATCAGCAGGAACAATTTCATGTAGAGGACTAGGTCTTCACTTATATTGTTATATTATACTTGAATGGGTGTTAAATAGTTACCCCTGTTATTATTTATTTTTTCAAAATGTTCAAAATTTCATATCTATTATTATTATTTTTGTTGGGGTGTGTGTTAGAATAGCATTTTATATTTGTATATAGTCATTTACTTCAAATGTATCACTGTACCAATTTGGCCGATTGGGTACATTTGGGCAACTTGTGTGGACACCTGGGGTGACTACATGCTCAATGTCATGTAAAGCTCACTCTTCCTTGAAGATTATCCTTTTGAAACTTTTTTCCTAAGACTGTTGCCATCTTATGTTCTGCATAAAAATTATCCAGCATCATATCTGAATGTTTGCCTGTTCTTGTTCAGTTGAAAGATTGACTGCAACACAATAAAAACAAAACGGTATGTTTAATTCCTTGATTTCTTCTACCCAAGATCTATTGTGTTATATTCTTCCTACAATTCAATTCACATTTTCCACAAATTCCAGAGTGTTCCTTTCAAATGATACCAGCAATATGCCTCATCCTTGCCTCTGGGCCTGGAGCCTACAGACAGTTAGATTTGGGGATGTCTTCAGGCGGAAATGAGAGAAAGGTGGGGGGGTATCCCAAAGAAGTTAACTTCTATGCCTGTAGCTAGATTTTTTTGATTATTTAATTAGTTTATTATCCAAAATAGGCCCATCCTATCTAGACCCATTCCCCTTTTATACCTGCTCTGCCCAGTAAACAACCTTACCTACTCGTAAATAAGACTTAGTAAGATTAGTAAAATGATTCCTTATGTTCTACATTATCATGTAGGAGCGCCCCTTTCATTCTCCACAGTCCAATTCTCCCTTTTGTTCTCCACATTCAGTAACTGATTATTCGCCCCTTTCATTCTTCACATGTCCAATTCTCCCTTTTGTCTCCATTCAGTAACTGTTATCTACCCATTCTGTTATCTATGTCCTGGCGCCCCTTCCAAAACTCCCCTTCTCTGCTCTTCAAACCTTCAAGGTCTCAGCAAGTGCGGAGGGCTCCTCTGCTCATGCCTTTCCCCTATCTGTTCTGTAGCTTGGTCCCAAACTAACTAAGTATCTCACTGTTTGGCTTTATCTAAAACTCAATGGAGTTTTAGAAAAACATGTCTATGTGGCAATTTTCTAAAAAAGTCCTTATATAGGTTAATTAGGGTTATCTTCAAATCAATAGTAAGCCAATGCGGAAACCTTCACAGCCAATATTTTAAAGCAGAATCCTGAACCTGGCCTTTCTTCCTCACTAGAGTTTTTCCCCCGCTCCCCATAATTTGTCCTGCCTCAATACCCACTTT
This sequence comes from Salvelinus sp. IW2-2015, assembly GCF_002910315.2. Lineage (NCBI taxonomy): Eukaryota > Metazoa > Chordata > Actinopteri > Salmoniformes > Salmonidae > Salvelinus > Salvelinus sp. IW2-2015. The sequence goes on along the minus strand of NW_019942762.1, from coordinate 13,276 downwards.
GTCCTCTTGTGGCTTCAAACTATATTATGTCTAAGAGCTTATAAAACTCCATTAGAATTAATTACCTTAAAAAATAAAAAACAGTATACCTATGACCCACAAATTCAATGCTTCACGTAACAGTCTCCAAACTCTCCAATGACACCAGAAAAAGTCGCTAGATTGTCAATACTCAATTTTGAAAAATGTGTCACTAGAGGGTCGGAACATACTCGCTAAATATAGCGGTTGGCAACACTGTGCACAGCTACCTGCATGGTGGGCGACTTCTGAGGCTGCGGAGGCAGTAGAGTTCAAACCATTGATGAGGCTAAGGGCGGGGGCTCCCAATCTTTTTTAACTTAAAAACGAGCTATTAAGTGTGTATAATCAGCACAAAGTGCTTTCATTGCGCATTATAATATTATGAAAAATTACAGTTATGTTTCCATGATATATTGGGGGGACAAATCATATTTTCCCCAAGCTGGGTCTGACCCCCCGTACCCCTGGAATTTCCGCCTAATGTATTTCCCTGATTAGTGCACTGGGCTAAAGTAGTGTAGTAGGATATATTGGTGTCATTTGGGACGATACTCAACAGTAGTATAGTCCGCGACTGAATATGTAATATTGCTGTCTGGACGATGTTAACTCGTAAACGTTACCGTCCTGAAACCCATACACGGTCCATATCTTCCCCAAGGTGGCGGCTGAGCATCGTCACCGACGAATCGTTCTTCACAAATAAATCAGCAAAAATCCTACACGTGATTTTCTTGGATTTTTTCTCTCATTTTGTCTGTCATAGTTAAAGTGTACCTATGATGAAAATTACAGGCCTCTTCTCATCTTTTAATGGGAGAACTTGCCACAATTGTGGCTGACTAAATATTATTTTGACCACTGTATATAATCCGGACTGAAACTATATTCAGCGCCGTCTAAAATGGCACCCATGACCCTATTTTTTTTTTGTTTTTACCAGGGCCCATTTGTTATATTGTCAAAAGGCTCTGGTTTAATAGTAGTGCACTTAAATAGGAATAGGGTCCATTTAAGGACTCATTTGATGACATGATAATGGCTAGTAATTCCACTGATTAACCAACAACAAAAGCGAACATCTCCTCTGAAACCAAATACCTTTTCTTGAGTTTAATTGGACATATTGTACGTTATGGAGATGTAGCAGTGTGATGTTCCCCTAGATTATGCCCCAAGTTGCACACAAGGACCAATCAAATGAGGCCAGTCAAGAGGGATGTTAATAATTTGATTAAATAATAATAATTCAGGTATTTTGGTTATTTTAATTACAAGCTGGCATAGCTAATGTTTATATTTGGTGTTACAACACTTTTTTCATATCATATTGTACATACATTGATTGTAAAAGTTTTGTATATTTGGTTGGCCCATCACGATTATCGTATTCCATACTCCCTTATTTGTTCTCTTTTTCCTGACTTCAGCTAGCATGGTATGTTGTCCTTGGCTCCAAAAATGTTAATATATAACCGTCATAATGTTACACAATGTACTGTTTTGCAACCATAAAGTTTGTTACAATGTGGATAAATGAAATTTATGTGAAAAGTTTCACAAAGCTTCGCTAACTGCGTATCTATTGTTAACTTTGTGGTAACTTGGGACCAGTGTTTGAGTGAGTGTCCATGTCCGAACGCAGGTGCCTGAGAGCTGTGACTGCGCCAAGGTAACATACATGTGTGTTGTCTCTTCTGTGCAGGTTATGTCTTTTATTTTGTTGCCCGAATATGGCTATCATTTTACTTGTATTGTATGGTGTTGCTGTTGTGCATCGAATTGTGCACGCAGGCACCGTTATTTCCTTTTGGCGCTCTTTTGCCTGAACCTTCGGCTAGCAAGTGCCTGGAAGCTAGACTACGCAAGCGGTTAACATAATTGTGTTGTCTCTTCGTTGCAGGGCAAATAAAAAAAGAATTAACAAGAATTCAACTAAGCAGAACCTTCAGTTTGGTGCCCCGGGGGGGGCCGGCAGCGTCCTAATTCAAAGTACCACACGCAGAACAACCACGCTACAAGGACACTAAATACAATGTGATATCATGCCAATATAAACACAATCAATTATAAGATCGCCTAACGACATGGACAGAGTGGTGTCTTGTAGTATTTTCCTTCAACTTAAGAGAAAATAATCCTTAGTGTTTATTCATAAAGAGCATGATCCCCACCCTGGACAGGAGACCACAGGCCTTGCTCAGGTAAGAAGACTGTAGGCCTATTCAATAGTCTGATACCGTCTGTTTCTGCTCTTCTTGCCCAATCCATCGTGGCAAAATTAGATTTGCATGCCAATTCCCATAAGGAGTTGTCAGAGAGGCTGAAAACGCCTGGCACCCAGGCTATAACAATACTGCTTCATTTTCAGGACTGGTTCAATAACAATCTGATATTCAAACTTCATTTTTACTGACTCCGAAAGATGGAATCCTGATTTACTCCTTGTTTGTGAAGAGTGAGTAAGGGCAGCAGCCGGCCCTGTCAGCTTTAGTCCCTTGATCATGGACCTCTCCCGTGGTCCCACCAAGTAGCTCGTAAGATCCAACAGTCTTAACTGAGATTTACTCTTCTGTCTTTCTCTTCTGGGTCCTTATGACTGTTTTATGTAAGCTTTAAACACCAAAACATACGTTTCTGAAGAACAAATTCTATATCTGGAATACATTTCTGTAAACATATTTCATATTTTCTTTTACAATATGCAGCCGACTTTATTACCTTGAACCTCTTCGCCTAGGGAGATGGTTAGAGAGATTGCTGCAGTGTTTGTTTTTGTATGGCGGTTAAAACACTGCAGTAACCATGCAGATTTATATTGGAACAAACCATTTTTATCAATAGGCAGGCGGATGTACCTTTCAGTACTCGACTATAGTAGAATTGGAAAAATACTTTGTTGTGGTTTTTTTCGTTTTTACCCTATTTTTCTCTCATATTCTCACAGATCTTTCATGCATGGATCAGCCTATTTTCAACCTGTTTTCCTCTCTATGAGGATGGTATGGAGAACACAGTCCATTCTTGATAAGCTCTCTGGTCTTATAGGCGGGCTTAAACCATAACGTTTCTCTTGAGAAGAAAAAAAAAAACGTATTGGAAATACATTTCTATTAACATTTCCTTTTATTATGCCTGTCCAAACTTGCAGCCAACGACTTATACTACCCATGCTGGGAACAATGCTGGTGAGAGAGCTGTCAGTATTAACATACACAAGGTAACCATGCCGAATTATTAACCAATGCTCATGTGAAAATAATAGTTGATTAATAAACCTTCATACCACTATGGCCATAGAATAAATACTTTGCGCTTAAAGTTGTTTCTTATTTATTCTCACAGATTTTCATGATGGAGCCAGCCTATCTTTTCATCATATCATTCCCTCATTCTTCACTTTTGTTTCACTCCTGTAGGGATGATGGTATGGGAGGAACGGAACTCGTCTTCTCTTCAACATAAATTAGCCCATTTCTCACTATCAGATAACTTCAGATGTCTTCCTTAACCTTTTGAACCCAGACCTTGTTAGGTTCAACTGACCAATTCTTATAGAATCTTATAATGCATGGCCTCCTCTGCTATACCTCCAAACTAATTAAATCAAATCGATCAAATACACTGTTAGAAAGTGCATATTTTTGGAATGAGCAAAGAGAATTACTTCAAGCTGTGACTAGGATTCTTTGACATACTTAATCTTGTATTACCAGTCGTGGGTCACTCCGTAAATATAGGCTAGACCAGGTCTATATTCAACAAAATTTTGATCTCTACTCTGTCTTTTCCTTATGCTTATGTGGATTAGGAGTTGGGTCGCTTTAGCGGCCCTGTCTCGGTTTAATCCCTTCTCCCGTCATGGTCTAGTTTATATTAATCCACAAGAAACTCTACAGGGTGAGGGGCAGGACTTTGTTTTGCAGCCAAATATCGTGAAGACTCTGGTTTTCTCCGATGAGAAAGATATGCAGACTGAGTTGGGAACTGCGCGGATCGTTTCATTTCCAATACTGATAAACGTTAGCGGACGATAGTGCACATACCGCTAACATAGACATACATTTACTTAACATTTATGTCTGAACACACCTGTCAAGGCCCTGGTCTGAACTCCAAAGCCGGAGAACTGATTGTCTCCTTGAGTTTTTCTTATCGTAGGTTAGTCTGCGTCCTAATATGAAACCTTAGTGGGAAAGTTGTGACGACAGCATATGAAGAATCGGGCTCTTTATCAATACTGCGCATAGAGTGTTCGATTAGTTTCTCATTCTATTCTCGCGTTCTTCCAAACTGAAAATCTCGCCTGACCAAATGATATAGAAATCTACCGAGCCCCCCCACTCCCTAAATAAAATAACAAAACAAAAAATTACAATACAGAGAGGTGTCCAGACTGAAACTATTTCTCTATCTTAAAAGTAACACAGTCACTTGGGGACAGTGGCCTGTCATATAACAAATGAACGAGGCTAACAGGTGCCATTTAAGATAGGTGACATCACCTGTGCATGAGGGGAGTGGACGAAACAGTCCTGTGGTGGGGCAGAGTCGGAGGACTTCAGGAATAATATTTTAGGATAACTGTCCATCATATTCCATTACATACTTCCTAGGACCCCCTCAATATAACCATCCGATAGTTCTGAGGGTGAGAAGAATTCACCAACGAATACCTACTCACCTCAATGACATACCTCCAAAATACACTTTTCCCCCTTGTACCCTCTAGAATCATGATGTTGCTGTAACCTAGCCTATGATGTAAATGAGACAAAGTTCACTACAAAATGTTAACGCTTAAGAGAGTGCACAGCGTACTTGATAGGATGAATAATTACCTGTATGATGAAAATATGATAATTTTCCCCTGAATCTCTTCTACTTCATTCCCCTTACCTCCGGTACAGACATTTGGAACCCAAAATTCCAATACACTTGCACCACCTCTTGCCCGCATTCCCTTAGCCCTTGAATTAGAGGTGCGTCGTTGTTTGTTGGTGAGAAAGAAGATCAGAGGTGGAAAATTACATTTCATTCAGAAATCTAAGTATATAGCCCTATATTTTGTGCTGTCATTTGACACAAATTCAGGCTTGCATTTGAGGTGAAAGATCAGTTGAGAATCTTCTCACCCAGGGCCAGGAATTTCCTGAACGACTCTGCTGTCCACCACAGCTGTTTCTCCACTACCCCTCACAATGCACAGTGTGATGGGCATGTCCGTTCATTTTGTTATAAAGAAATACGTTCCCTTCAGA
>NW_019942762.1:5409-7966 GCF_002910315.2 Salvelinus sp. IW2-2015 | reverse complement strand
TGAAAAATCTTAAACATAAAATATATTTTTGATTTGTTTAACATCTTTGGTTACACATGATTCCATATGTGTTCTTCTAGTTTGATGTTCTTCACTTTTTCTACAACGTAAGAAAAAGAAATAAAAAAATAAAGAAAAACCTTGAATGGTAGGTTCGGAAACGTTGACGTAGTGTATATAAAGTGTTCAACTCTATATCTGAAATGCTAAAGGTGTCTTCTTTTTTAAACCAATATCCATGTGCGTGATGTGCTATACTTTTGTTTCAAAGTTATGTCGGTTTTAAGACTACAAAAGAAACCTGTTGTGATCCTGATTAAGCCCACTTGCAGAAAAGTTATTAAGGTCCTACATCTGTTAATACAATATAGGGGCAATTATTTCAAAAGCAAAAAGGTTTGTACGATATAATGAACACAATGAAAGCCAAACTCACCCAGCTGGGCACATGGGCCACACTTATGTTGCTCCGTCCACAAACTCCCTAAAACAGACATCACATTAACATTCAAACCTCGGCTCCCAAGTGTAAGTCAGTTTAAGAATGTGTTCTTCACTAACAACCTGGATAAGTAAATAAAATAAATTACAAACTGCTATTCACCTGCAACGGTAAGGAGACAACAAACATTCAGTGCATCATAAATCAATACTTCATCTTGACCTAAAAACTTGACAAACCTGTTTGAAACACAAAACACTGTTTTGGAACACACAATGATACTTAGAACACACCACCTGTACACACACAATGTAACAAATCAGGAAAGAAAGAAAAAGGGTATTGACATGTAGAAAGAGTTTACCCGAGGAGTGCTGTCAGGGGTCTGGCCTGGTACTGGCCTGGTCTGGTGTGAAGTGGTAAGGTGGAGGGGAATCGGAAGGGAACGGGGGAGGCGGGAGGGGGAGGTGGAGAATTCCTGGGCGAACTGGTGAGCAGTAGCCAGAGGAACGGCTCATGAGGGGTGGTGATAATGGTCAGGGTAGAGAATGATTACCCATCATGTCATCCCCCCTCTCCTGCCGAGAACCCCTCCACTGTTGTGGAATATCCACCTGCGTGTTTAACAAACACACCGTCAAGCCCCAACCACAAGTTTGAAAACCCTCAACCAAACACGAAATAAATCCTACCAGCTAGAGAAACAACGAGGCATACCGGGCGTCCTCATAATAGGGTGAACTCTGTACCTCCCTTGATAAGGCATGACCTGAGTCCATGGATCCTTCTACCAAGGAACTAAAAAAAATGAGGAATAAATTTCAAATGTCATTTCATTTTGTCAACATTTATTTAAATAGGTTAAATGGACATTTGCCACGTTAACCATTTTTGTTAATGAAAGTTGTTTGACTGTACTTAATACCCAGTGACCTCCCTTTTCAGTCTGCACACCTCTCTGTATATTTTAGCTGTAGATTTCTATATCATTTGGCAGGCGATTTCAGTTTGGACTATCACCACTGGCAGTGATATAGAGCCCACATGATGTTCGTCAACAACTTTCCCCTAGGTTTCAATTAGGACCAGACATACAAAAGAAAACRCAGAGACAAATMGGAGTTAAAACACACAGGTGTGTTCATAAATGTTAAGAATATGTCTGAAGTACCTGCACTCGTCCATAACGTATTATCCAGGTATGGAAATGAAACGAATCCCAGTTCCCAACCAGCTGCATCTTCTCATCGGGAAAACCAGAGTCTTCACTATTTGGCTGCAAAACAAAGTCATCCCCTAACTGTAGAGCTTTCTCTGTGATTAATWATAAACAGACCAAGGGATTAAAGCCAGACAGGGCCGCTYCCCAACCTCCTCATCCACATAATAAGGAACAAGACAGGATCAATTTAAGAGTCAGTTTGAATGATAGACTGGTAGCCTATAGGAGTGACAGYCTGGTATATGGAGGATAGCAAGAGGAGGCCACTGCATTATAGATTCTAAAAGAATTGTCAGTTGAACTACACAGGTCTGTGTTCAAAGGTTAAGGAAACATCTGAAGTATCTGCATATGAATGGCTACCTGTTCAGTTTGAGAAGACAGTTCCTCCCATACCATCCTCCCTACAGGAGTGAAACAGATGAAAATAGGCTGCTCCATCATGAAAATCTGTGAGAAAATAAGAAACAYCTTTAAAGACGTCAAAGTATTAKTCTACCATAGTGGATACTGAAGGTAATTATCACTATTAGATCASATGAGCATTTGGTTAATAATCYGCATGGTTACCTGTGTATTTAATACTGACAGCTCTCTCACCAGCATGTTCCCAGCATGGGTAAGGTAATACGTTGGCTGCAGTTTGACAGGCTATAACAAAAGGGAAAATGTTAATAGAAATGTATTTCCATACGTTTTTTTTCTTCTTCAGAGAACGTTATGTTTAAGCCCCCTAAAGACCAGAGAGTATCAGAATGGACTGTTCCTCCCATACCATCCTCATAGCAGGAGTGAAACAGGTGAAAATAGGCTGATCCATCATGAAAATCTGTGAGAAAATGAGGGAACGGACAACAAAGTATTTCACTACTATAGTCGATACTGAAGGTAAT
>NW_019942762.1:0-4726 GCF_002910315.2 Salvelinus sp. IW2-2015 | reverse complement strand
CTAGTTCCGTCCGGACTATATACAGCATGCAAAAAGTAAGGAGGACCACGGAACTCTTCATATCATTCATTGAAAATGCTTCATTTGTATGGCATGTTCAATGGAAACATGTTTAAAAACTGTCCCATTGAACATTCCATACAAATAAAGGCATATTAATTACTTATATGAAGAGTACCTTGGTCCTCCTTTCCTTTTGATGGCCAATTTACCACTCTTTACCAAGAACCCTTCTGTCTACCAAACCTACTATTGTGTACCTTAGCAGCGCTTCCCTCCTCCTTTTTTCTACACATATATACAGTCAGTATTGCTATTAGACATTGTTAAATTCTGTAAATGTACCCTCCTCAACCGTAACAACACGGTCCACGATCTCCACGGTGGCCGGTTCATCTCACCGACGCCGTATATACTTGTTATAAAAGTAGACTGCGAACCCGTCGCGATCACCAGCGCCAGCTGCACACAGAAGCGCCGCTCGCGATCAATCTCAGCGTGGTCGCTTTCAAAAACTACTGAACGTAGGCTTACTCATTATCACCCTTCATACTGCAGTGTTTTGACGAGTTTCAAACGCATATGACACTTTCTTAGATTAAAGGGTTTTATAGGGAACCATTAATACGTCAAATTACTTCCATACGTCATGGTTGGCAATGTCACAATGGGATGAACATGTTTACCAAACTGATTAAAAATTAAATTGCATTTTGGGGATGATTGGGAGTTTATAAAATTGTGAACTATGAACCATGGTTTAGAGAGCAGTGGGAGTAGAGCAGTTTAGCAAATACATATGGGCTCTATCCGGAGTTGGAAAAAGGGCTGCGCCACCATGCATAATGGCTCTCCATGGTTCTGAAAAGAACGTTCTTTCTAGGCCGAGCCCACTCACTGAACCACTCTCACTTTCACATTCATTTGTGCAAAGCGTTCATCTTCACAACTCCACGCTGGGACTAAAACATAATTCAAATTCAATTAAGATCCTTAATCCTGTATCAAAACATCCTGTGTAAAGGAGGTGGGGATTGTGGCAGATATCACAGGTAATCAGCCTTTGTAGGTTTGAATATGAAGAAGAAGATAGGTTCAAAGGGGATGAGCCGAAAATATGGACTTGTGGAACTGTCCATGAAAAAATGAGGTGCAAAAAACTACAATTTAGAGGCTGAGTCATTTGTGTAAAAGCCAAGTTTACACATTGAGTTATCCAAACTTGACAATGCAACTGGGCTGTCATAGGCATGATCTCACCCAAGATAATAGATACAGTATGTATACGCAAAAGATAAGTTAGCATTGCTGCTTCTTGAGACCTGAAGTATGGTCCTACCCATGTGCTATTGGCTAACCCTATGCCTAATCCAGTCACTTGATGTTGAAATCATTAGCATCAGCCATTATAGGCAGCCAACATCTCCATGTCCATGTCTAGCAGTCGAGGAACTAATTGACTGGCTTGTTGTTTTTGGCGTACTACACATTTAATGGTCCAATATATTTTGTGTAAGATTTGATTTCTACTTCGAACACTTGGAAACAGTTTCTCCAGAAGGATTCCAACACGAAGGTCATGTTGCAAATTGAAATTGTCAGCCTTCGTGTTTGAGCTTCTCGGACAGCTAACTATTAGCTCTGTTAGCTTTAGCTTACATTGAGCCACCAGGAATTTGACCTTCACTGTTTGAAGGAGTGTGTCATCTGATGTTTGAGGCCAAGCATTTTGAGCCATGCAAAGACAGTTACTGCATACAGAGCACTGGTAGCCAACTTCTTCTATTTCATTTTAATGTCTCCTTCTTATGGGTGTTTCACAACAGGAAGTAAGATCTTCTGTAAAAAAGTGCCACACATTTTGAAACAAAAACAGCAGACTTGTGATGTAGGGTCAGGTTTCATGTTCTTCAAGGAATCACACATGAGAAGAGCTGTGCAAATGCATTCACATTTTAACTGTGCAATTTATAGCCACAGTGTTACAATTGACAAATTAGTGATCAAAATGTTAATCATAAGGTAAAAAGACGATAGGAGCAAATAAATGGATGCGGTATCTGTAACCGTTGCCATGCAAAACAGGCATTACTGATGGGTGCGGAAAATTGAATTATTGCAACACCCAGAAGCGTAACCATTAGACATGCAAACTTGAGGGACACGCAACCGAGTTTCAAATTTGTTCAACCTCCTGAGGGTTGAAGAGGCGCTGTTGTGCCTTCTTCAACATGCTGTCTGTGTGGGTGGACCATCTTCATTTGTCCGTGATGTGTAGCCGAGGAACATAACACTTTTCCACCTTCTCCACTTCTGTCCCGTCGATGTGGATAGGGGAGTGCTTCCTCTGCTGTTTTTTGAAGTCCATGATCATCTCCTTTTGTTTTGTTGACGTTGAGTGTGAGGTTATTTTCCTGACACCACTCTCCGAGGGCCCTCACCTCCTCCCTGCAGGCCATCTCGTCATCTGCAAACTTTATGATTGGTTGGAGGCGTGCATGGCCACGGAGTCATGGGTGAACAGGGAGTACAGGAGAGGGCTGAGAACCCACTGGTGGGTCCCCAGTTTTGAGGATCAGCGGGGTGGAAATGTTGTTTCCTACCTCACCACCTGGGGTGGCCCGTCAGAGGTCCAGGACCAGTTACACTGGGCGGGTCGGAGACCGGGGTCTCGAGCCTTAATGACGAGTTTGGGAGGTACTATGGTGTTAAATGCTGAGCTGTAATCGATTAACAGCGTTCTTACATAGGTATTCCTCTTGTCAGATGGGTTAGGGCAGTGTGCAGTGTGATTGCGATTGCGTCATCTGTGGACCTTGGGGGCGTAAGCAAATTGGAGTGGGTCTCTGGTGTCAGGTAGGTGGAGGTGATATTTCCTTGACTAGTCTCTCGAAGCACTTCATGATGACGGAAGTAGAGTGCTACGGAGCGATAGTCATTAGCTCAGTTACCTTATCTTTCTTGGGACAGGAAAATGGTGGCCCTCTTGAAGCATTGGAACAGCAGACTGGATAGTGATTGATTGAATATGTCCGTAAACACACCAGACAGCTGGTCTGCGCATGCTCTGAGGACGCGGCAGGGATGCCATCTGGCCTGGCAGCCTTGCGAGGGTTAACACGTTTAAATGTTTTACTCACATTATATGGCTAATAGATTGACCGTTAGTATCAATTGCAGATCTCTTATGAGAGCCGGTAGCATTGTTAGTCTATGCTGCTAGCTAGTTAGCTGCTTAGCTTGAACTGACATTCATTTTGATGTCAGTTCTACTTAGCTAGCTAGTTCTTACCAGTGGTCTGGATGTCGGCGTTCCAGAGGCAAGTTCAACCATCATTTTCCCCGCGGGAATGCTGTGCCATGGTGTTTGTAATCCCTAGATAGTTAGCAATGTATGTGTGTGTAGCTGTCAGTCAGTGTCATACAGGTTCGATTGCATCACTATCAGAATAAAATGATATGATACAAAGGTAAAACGCAGTAACTGCAGACAAGGGCAGGTTRAAACCAAGCTAAAAGGCAGTAAGTTCAGTTACTGCCATTTACCTTGGTTTCACAGTAACTTTTTGCAGTTACTGCTAATACGATCCCCATTTTCTCCAAAACACAATACAATAGAAGCAGGATACTTATCCACATGAGTAAGCATGCATTTAATGTAACAAAAATGATATGAACTCATTTTCGACCAAATGAGCAGTTACCRCCTTTTTGCTTGGGTGGGCAGTATGGTTCATTGAACAAGCATGGGAAATAGTGTTTAAACCTTTTACAATGAAGATCTGTGAAGTTATTTGGATTTTTACGAATTATCTTTGAAAGACAGGGTCCTAAAAAAGGGACGTTTCTTTTTTTGCTGAGTTTATATATATTTGAGAGAGAGAAATGTTTTTGTTCGTACATATTTTTATAGTATTTTATAGTTATACTGTACCTTTGCCTATTCRATCTGGTCAGTAAACATAGGCCTACGGCATTGCACCAAATTCTTCTCAAAAACAACTAATCTGTGCTTCAGTAGCAAAASGTTGTGCGTCCTGTCTGTTGAACAATGAATGACCAGCCATCAGCTTTGGTGCACAAAGGCAGGTGCACCAGAATTMACTTGTTACATTTTCTCCTGCTTTGCCTGGCAAAAACAGAGGAGCCTACTTTCATATCATCCATATAAAATACAGTTTAGCAATCTGCTACGGATGCATCTTTGCCAAAACAATAGATTACCTGGTGATTTCCCTGATCATTTTCATATTTCAGATCCAATGCAGCCATTTTTATATACATATCACTTCATTTCTGGGTAACAGTTAAGTACCTTATTGTGATTGTTTTCAATTAAAATGGTCAAAAATAAATAMAAATWGCTTCTTAGCAAAGAGCAATTTCTCAAGCAAGAAGTGGGCAGGAGGACACGAGACAGGAATGTGTAGTATCGGTGGAAAAAGTTCTGTGTGTAAACTGTAGGGGTACTTAAAAAAATAAAAGAGAGCYGCACACTCTTGGAGCTCAGATGCAAAAATKTTATATCCAACGTTTCGACAGACAAGCTGTCTTCGTCAGGGTATAAACTGTAGGGGTACCCATGAGATCAGGAGATCAGAAGTGTGGAATTATTGCAAACCAAGTGACAGGGATGGGGTCTACTATCAAAACTCCACGTCTAAAAAGTTTTGTCATGATTGTCTCTGTCTTTGTAGGGGTTACAGGAAGCCCCAGAGAGGACATT